>NC_048574.1:33310175-33610175 GCF_013265735.2 Oncorhynchus mykiss | reverse complement strand
AGCTCAGGGTTGCTGTTCTCACCTGTAGCTCAGGGTAGCTGTTCTCACCTGTAGCTCAGGGTTTCTGTTCTCACCTGTAGCGCTTCTCACTCGTAGCTCTGAAACTCCCCATTCTGGTTAGAAAATATATAGAAATCGCTGATGTGCATTCACTTTTGAGGATACAAGCTCAAGTACATAGTAAAAATGTTATGAAAATATGAAATATCATATATACTTTTTTTCCTATTCAACAAAAGTGGTGGAATAGGGCTTGAAAAGACTGTCATGCTTTCTAAATAGAGTAACAATCAGATGTTAAATGATTTACTACACAATATTGGTAGCATTTCATATAATTGACAACACCCACTGAGTGGCTCAGAGACACCAATCAAATGTTTGTAGATGCGTTACTTCAGCTTTAATTCATTTTGTCCGTCTGTGACCAAGAGAAAGCGGTCTTGTTTCAAATCTGTGAAATTATTTACTATCTTTTCATGTTGAGAGAGCTAAAATATCAGTCGGAACCGATCCAGAACCACTCAAAGTCCCGTATATAGGGGACTTAACATCTAAATGAATGGTCAGGCAGTTTGACTGTAAGCTTGTAGTTGTGGTTGTTCTCTCCTTTACCCAAATCCAGATAGCAGATGTTCTGAAAGAGCTGCAAAACCTGGACCCGTACAAATCAGCTGGGCTTGACAATCTGGACCCTCTATTCCTGAAACTATCCGCCGCCATTGTCGCAACCCCTATTACCAGCCTGTTCAACCTCTCTTTCATATCGTCTGAGATCCCCAAGGATTGGAAAGCTGCCGCAGTCATCCCCCTCTTCAAAGGGGGCGACACCCTGGACCCAAACTGTTACAGACCAATATCCATCCTGCCCTGCCTATCTAAGGTCTTCGAAAGCCAAGTCAACAAACAGATCACTGACCATCTTGAATCCCACCGTACCTTCTCCGCTGTGCAATCTGGTTTCCGAGCCGGTCACGGGTGTACCTCAGCCACGCTCAAGGTACTAAACGATATCATAACCGCCATCGATAAAAGACAGTACTGTGCAGCCGTCTTCATAGACCTTGCCAAGGCTTTCGACTCTGTCAATCACCGTATTCTTATTGGCAGACTCAGTAGCCTCGGTTTTTCGGATGACTGCCTTGCCTGGTTCACCAATTACTTTGCAGACAGAGTTCAGTGTGTCAAATCGGAGGGCATGCTGTCCGGTCCTCTGGCAGTCTCTATGGGGGTGCCACAGGGTTCAATTCTCGGGCCGACTCTTTTCTCTGTATATATCAACGATGTTTCTCATGCTGCGGGCGATTCCCTGATCCACCTCTACGCAGACGACACCATTCTATATACTTCCGGCCCGTCCTTGGACACTGTGCTATCTAACCTCCAAACGAGCTTCAATGCCATACAGCACTCCTTCCGTGGCCTCCAACTGCTCTTAAACGCTAGTAAAACCAAATGCATGCTTTTCAACCGTTCGCTGCCTGCACCCGCACGCCTGACCAGCATCACCACCCTGGATGGTTCCGACCTTGAATATGTGGACATCTATAAGTACCTAGGTGTCTGGCTAGACTCTAAACTCTCCTTCCAGACCCATATCAAACATCTCCAATCGAAAATCAAATCAAGAGTCGGCTTTCTATTCCGCAACAAAGCCTCCTTCACTCACGCCGCCAAACTTACCCTAGTAAAACTGACTATCCTACCGATCCTCGACTTCGGCGATGTCATCTACAAAATTGCTTCCAACACTCTACTCAGCAAACTGGATGCAGTTTATCACAGTGCCATCCGTTTTGTCACTAAAGCACCTTATACCACCCACCACTGCGACTTGTATGCTCTAGTCGGCTGGCCCTCGCTACATATTCGTCGCCAGACCCACTGGCTCCAGGTCATCTACAAGTCCATGCTAGGTAAAGCTCCGCCTTATCTCAGTTCACTGGTTACGATGGCAACACCCATCCGTAGCACGCGCTCCAGCAGGTGTATCTCACTGATCATCCCTAAAGCCAACACCTCATTTGGCCGCCTTTCGTTCCAGTTCTCTGCTGCCTGTGATTGGAACGAATTGCAAAAATCGCTGAAGTTGGAGACTTTTATCTCCCTCACCAACTTCAAACATCTGCTATCTGAGCAGCTAACCGATCGCTGCAGCTGTACATAGTCTATTGGTAAATAGCCCACCCATTTTCACCTACCTCATCCCCATACTGTTTTTATTTATTTATTTTTCTGCTCTTTTGCACACCAATATCTCTACCTTTACATAACCATCTGATCATTTATCACTCCAGTGTTAATCTGCATAATTGTAATTATTTGCCTACCTTCTCATGCCTTTTGCACACAATGTATATATAGACTCCCCTTTTTTCTACTGTGTTATTGACTTGTTAATTGTTTACTCCATGTGTAACTCTGTGTTGTCTGTTCACACTGCTATGCCTTATCTTGGCCAGGTCGCAGTTGCAAATGAGAACTTGTTCTCAACTAGCCTACCTGGTTAAATAAAGGTGAAATAAAAAAAAATAAAATAAGTAGGTTCAGTTACGATACCTGTACACAGCTCCCACTGTAATCAAAGACACAGATGTAAAAAATGTAATGAAACTAAACATAATGAAGCATAACACACCTTGTTATATGTTTGAATCAAATCAAATGTATTTGTCACATCCACATGGTTAGCAGATGTTAATGCGAGTGTAGCGGAATGCTTGTGCTTCTAGTTCCGACAATGCAGTAATAACCAACGAGTAATCTAGCTAACAATTCCAAAACTACTACCTTATACAAACAAGTGTAAAGGGATAAAGAATATGTACATAAAGATATATGAATGAGTGATGGTACAGAGCGGCATAGGCAAGATGCAGTAGATGGTATCGAGTACAATCAAATGCTATTTATCACATACGCCAAATACAACCGTGAAATACTTACAAGCGCTTAACCAACAATGCAGTTCAAGAAATAGAGTTAAGAAAATATTTACTAAATAAACTAAAGTAAAAAATGTAATAAAAAGTAACACAATAAATTAACAATAATGAAGCTATATACAGGGGGTACTGGTACCGAGCCAATGTGCGGGGGTACAGGTTAGTCGAGGTAATTTGTACATGTAGGTAGGGGTAAAGTGACTATGCATAGATAATAAACAGCGTGTAGCAGGAGCCTTTTGGACCTAGACTTGGCGCTCCAGTACCTCTTGCCATGCGGAAGCAGAGAGAACAGTCTATGACTTGGGTGACTGGAGTCTTTGACAATTTTTTGGGCCTCCCACTGACACTGCCTAGTATATAGGTCCTGGATGGCAGGAAGCTTGGCCCCAGTGATGTACTGGGCTGCACACACTACCCTCTGTAGCGCCTTACGGTCGGATGCCAAGCAGTTTCCATACCTGGCGCTGATGCAACCAATCAGGATGCTCTCAATGGTGCAGCTGGGGACCCATGCCAAATCTTTTCAGTCTCCTGACGGGGAAAAGGTGTTGTCATGCACTCTTCACTCCTGTCTTGGTGTGTTTGGACCATGATAGTTTGTTTAGGGATGTGGACACAAAGGAGCTTGAAACTCTCGACCCGCTCCACTACAGCCCAGTCATTCACAAGATCACCTCTGAAATAATAGGGTCAACCTATTAAAGAATAGCGCTTGTTCAAACAGTAGAACCAGCAACACACCTGAGCAAGGCTGCACTCACTGCCTTTGTAGGAGCCTCTAAAAGCCTGCCAATTAAACCATCTCAAACTTGACCTCTCATTAGTAGCAGCACTCTAAAATGCAATAGTAAGTCTAAGAGGCTTGTCTTACCAGGGGTAACAGCCTATCCCTCCTCTCATAAATACCTCCGCAAACTCCAGGTCAGTATCTGATGGTCCTCTCAGGGGTCGCCCTGGGTCTTTGTCTGGGGATCGACCTGGGGGTCAGAGGGGAAAAGTTCATATCAGGCAGGGCTGCATCAGAGCCTGGACGGTCAACCAGGTTGTCCCCCTGCCTTACGATGTCCCACCGACTCAAACTCTGCAGAGGCGAGGCCTATTGCTCTCGTTCTTGGTTATCATCTTTTCCAGTGCTGTGTCTACAGTGTATGGAGTAGGGGACCACCTAGATCATACTGTGAATTATGTTTGTGTGAGGACAGACGCTGGGAGAGAAGCAAGTACAGAGAGTGAATATTTAATAAATAACAGACATGAAGCAAAACACGGACAGCGTCTGGACAAGGGAAACGTAACGACATTAATGCTGACACGGGGATCAAACTGAGGAATAGACAGATAAAGAGGAGGCAATCAATAAAGTGATGGAGTCCAGGTCAGTTCAATGAAGCGCAGATGTGAGTAACGATAGTGACAGATGTGCGTAATGATGGACAGCCTGACGCCCTCCAGTGTCAGAGAGGGGAGCGGGAGCAGGCATGACAGTTCCAGGTGTCGTGAAGGTACCACAAAATGATTGGTTTACCTACCCACATGTTAACAAGTGGTTATCTGTGGATGAGCATACAGAGAGGTATGCAGCATTGTGAAAGTATGCTATCAGGATAATAATGGGGTAAAAACTAAGATTGGGAGTGAGATTAGGCTTTAGCCCGCAGATACAGAACAGTATACATTCCCATATCAGAGTCTAGTACAATAGCAGCCAATTGGCTGCTGCTGTATTTGCCAGAATCTATTGGTTGATGTATGACTAGACTTGTGGAACACAATAAATGTTGATGTAAATAAGGCCATGATGGGTAGAGATGGTTATGGTAATATATAATATGTCATTTTGTCATAAACTCTTTATTAACAATCTGTGTAGGCTTAACGAGGGTATTTCTGAAGGCTTCATAATCTTCATGTCAAGTTTTATACAGTTTTAATATTAGCTCTAGATCTGCTCTATAGTTTCCAGTTAATGAGACAGAGCATGACAACGTTTGCAATGACTAAGCAAACACTTTTACAAACGTACGCACATGTCAAAATCACATAATCACTTTGGACATGTCTCTACATATCCCCCCACATGTGTCTGCTTTTTCAGCTGTTAATACAATCTGACCTTGTACCCTGAGGATGACTCAGAAAATGTCCCAATTATGATGAGGGACGGTATGGAATGATAGAATCAGTGTTCCTACGTCCTAGGGATGAAGTCATATCCTGCATTTTGTAGCAGGAAATGTTGGCTAATGGACCATGGTAGTAGTTTGAAATAGCTATATGGTGGAAAATCACATGAAAAACTTTGAAAGTCTGATCAGCCTTTCTAGACAGTTTTACATGCTATAGGTATACTGTGCAGAAAAACAGGAAAACAAAATAGAGGGATTGTTTTATTGTCTATGTTTCAGGCAATGTCAAGACATTTCTGAGACTTGTAAGGCAGCTAAGTCATTGGCCAAAAAATATCTAATTTCAATCCCAGTTTTGTATCTTTGTTTTTCAGGTGAACAAAGATAGCCCCAAGAGGCAGTAAGTCTCTTACTAGTGCTGTAGTGCTGCTCTTTATTGAACAAGTAGTGTTGACATTGCACACATTATAGGAGCTGCTGCTACTGTGTATTTAAAATAACCTCTACATCTCACCTTCTCTCACTGATCTGAAAGAGCTGGATTAGATGGCCTGTTAGACGACACACTCTAAAAGGTACTTCCAAGAACACCATAGAAGGTGGGATTCATCGAGGAACCTCAGTTCTTGGGGGTTCTTGCAGGAACCTAACTGCCCAACTGAAACATGTGGATTTGAATTTGAGAAAACAGCAGGTGCAGGCACTTAGCTGAACATTTTTAAGATCTCCTCAATTAAAGGTAAGGTTTCTCCCTTATCTGATCTACATTGATATTGTTTTATGATGATACCATCTATCTTTTCATATTTGTGCAAATAGCTGTGGCTTTTAAAATTCTTTCTAAAACAGAAAATGGACACAATTCAATGGGATGTTAATCAACAAAGAGGTAAGAATATGTTGAAGGCTATAGCTGCATTGGGCGCAGGTGACTGAACTGCCCACTTATTTGTGTGTGTCTGTGTCTGCACGTATACTGATGAGGCACACAAAGGTATGTACAATTGGTATTGGTTTGTCACATAATGTTATGCAGATCACATGTAGGCTATCATTTATTCATGGTTTCTCTAAAACCTTATAGGACTCAGTCACAGCAGCCATCTTCCTTCTCCCTGACCTCTACAATGAAGATCCCAGAGGTCTCTACATTATGGACAAGGTATGTGTATGAAAACCGTTGTCAAAAGCCAACCACTTTTTTCCTTCACATTTACCCCAAAACCGATGGTATGAATACTGCCGTGTGCATGTTTTGTTAATCATTTGTATAATTATTAATTATTATTTTTGTATTCACAGACTTCACCCTCCCTACACCTCTGATGAATATAACTGGAAACCTTTTAGTTCACCATGCACTGCAAAATCATTCTGGCTATGGATATGAAGGATATCAACACATTAACACACCAGAGGATATACTGATTGAACTTGGAGCTCTGCTCGGAGTTTACCTCATATTTAGATTTTTAAATTCTGCTTTGCCACTAAACAAAAATATTGTGTTATTAATAGTAATAATAATGATTATTCGAAGAACTTAGAGGTTCCAACACAGTTTCAATTTGAAGAACCCCTAAAATATCTTTATTTTTAGAGTGTAAGGTTGTTGTCAGATACCAATTTTACAGTCTTACAATCATCAGACTCTTACCAGTATAGTGAGGATGACTATACTGTCACAGACAGTACCCAACCTGACATAACACACACGTCACAGGCTGGGAGCCTGTTGCCAAACAGCGCCCCTGGAGCACTTAGGTTTAAAGTGCCTTGCTTAAGGGAACAACAGCCCTTAACTGCTTTGTCCGTCCAGGCTCGAGTATGGCACCCAGGTCTCACAGCGCAACCACCTCTGCAGATCCTTTCAATCAAATTTCAATCAAGTGTATTTATAAAGCCCTTCTTACATCAGCTGATCTCACAAAGTGCTGTATAAAAACCCAACCTAAAACCCCAAACAGCAAGCAACACAGGTGTAGAAGCATGGTGGCTAGGAACAACTCCCTAAAAAGCCAGAACCTAGGAAGAAACCTAGAGAGGAACCAGGCTATGAGGGGTGGCCAGTCCTATGGAGATTATAACAGAACATGGCCAAGATGTTCAAATGTTCATAGAGGACCAGTAGGGTCAAATAATAATAATTACAGTGGTTGTCGAGGGTGCAACAGGTCAGCACTTCAGGAGTAAATGTCAGTTGGCTTGCAACATGGCTGCCTCAGACAAGAGGCCATAACATTAGCAGATCCACACGATTCAGTCACAAACAAACGCTTCCCCCTACTTAGACTGACAGATATTACAACAGCCCTATGCCTTTGTGAGACTGCTTAATGCTGCTTAGCTGTAATATTGTATCTCAATTACCAGTAAATTCACACAAAATCAAATATTTTATTTACTTACTTACGTAGACCTACTGTATTCTGAAATGGTGTACAATTCAAAATAAACCTATCAACCTTACCATTATTAATATATTTATCAAAGCAATTAACTATTTGAACAATCAAGGTATTCCAGACATGACTCAGTCCCTACTTTGCAAGTTCTCAATAAACGACTGGTTCACCACTGTCTTACTCACGCTTTCCTAGAAAATCAGCTCAGACGGATGACAGCCAAGCAAAGAGCCTGTGGCCACTAAAACAAACTGATAGCTAGTTGTCTGTCTTGTTGTAAAGCTGAATCAATGTGAAACAGGAAACGCTGGGTCTTATTCTTTGCTAATGGCCTTCATTATGCATTCATTACACCCAATAAAATGTTGGCTGAGCTCTTGGCATGCAATAAGCTTGCGATAGTAACCCCTAAAGACACAACAAGTGGATCTGTGGCTGCTCTGCAGACTGTGACATAGCCTACAGTAGCACTGTGTACCTACACAATGCCTATGATGCTAGAAAGAGGGAAGGCCTGGTTTAATGGGGAGGCATCGCCTGATGGAACAGATCCATTGCTTCCCACCGAACATGCCTCCCCTATAGATATGCGCCTGCGTTGCACAAATGTAATTTCAAGCACAAGATACTGCACATTTCGTGCAACATATAACGAATAAATACTTGGAACAAAACATGTGACTTCATAAGAAACAAACAACACTGAGCGAAGCAGCTGGCATGTTTAGGCTGCTATGGGATGTCTGTTGCAGTTGGTAAATGTTACTTCAACTCTGTTCTTCTCTCCCAGTGGTGGAATACATTTTACAGCAAATGGCCCTATAACTGCTCCAGGTATCTGTAGCATTAATATAAATCTATGTTGCAAGTGAGGACAGGAACGAATGTGAACCTTAGAACAAGCAGCAGAGACAGTAATATAACAATATGTAAATGAATGTACAGTATGTCCCAGGTTTATATGTGAGTGAACCTATTCTAGCTCCACAATGTTGTTTTTAGCTGATCCTTAGATTAAATATTAACTGAAACACCATGTGCACAGGTAGAGCTCTGCCCAGTGATACTACCGTCTCAGAGCAGGGAGTGTTAACAGGAACAGGAAAAATGTCTCAGGGACTTTTTCAGATTAGTCACCACTAATGAAAACTTCACTGAGGTGTTTTCCCTTTTTTTACACACAGGTATACACCTTCTACAGATGTGCATTGGTACTTGCTCAACTAAAAACAGGGACAAAACTGAGATACACAAAACATGGGAAAATCTCATTGAAATTAGTGTTGAACAGCTTGTTGATTAGACGAGAAGGAGCTGGGGCAGATCAGCTGTGTTGTCATTCTTTGGTGGAACAGCTTTGTCCTGACTTGTCTCTAGTCTAGTCTGTACTGTAAACACTTCCATATAACCCTATACATCTACCAAACATTTACAGGTACAGATGAGAGATCTTAATTTGAGACAGTTTCCTGCACCAACAGGAAATGTGAATTATTATGTGGATTATATAATTAATTGAACATTTTTTGTAGGTGTTGCTACGTTTGGGCAAATCAATTCTGACATTTTAAAGTGGAAATTACAAACTTTAGAAGCCTGTTTAAACCTATACACATTACAAGTTTGCATTTCCTGCTATGCAGGAAAATATTCCACAACAAAACATTTTTTTGTCACCCAGTGCAAGTTTCAGACTTGTCTGATTAGACTAAGGGCATGGTGACTCAAAGAAAATAGTAATTGTAAAGTTTTGGATTGCATCAAGTGTTTTGGATGACTCTTGAATAACGCATACTCGTAACAAACACACACTCTTTGTTTACCTTGGGCAATAGTGTCTTGCTCTGTGGGAATTCCAAAGAACTTTGTGGTTTCATGTTCTCATGTGAACACAAGAGCCAGATCGTTATACTCCTACATACACCAATAGGATTCAGTGACTCAACCTTGCCAATGCAGCACTTAGGCTACTACTCAGCCTGAAGTGTCCCCATTTGCGCCAGCAAATTACTAGCTTTTCACATGGTGCCAACTGGTAAGATGCTTCAGGAGGGCAGTCATGTGTGTTAGAAAGGCAGAAGTCCTGGGTTCAAGCCTTGATGGGAACTAAATCAGGAGGAAGTGACACTTGCTAACCAAGCAGCATGATGTATTTACACCTAGCCTGTGAACTGCAAATTATTCAGCACTTCTCTCAATAAAGCTCTGAAAAATAGGCTACTGACTCAAGAAAGATCAAATCTCACAAATGTATCTTTAGTACATATTGAATGATGTTCATTTCCAGTAAGCAATACTATACACATTAAAAAGTTAAATACTGTAGCTGTGTTATCAAAAAATTAAACTCCAAGCTACAAGTATCAGAACGCCTAGAAAGGTAGTTCTAACCTTAAGGTTTTTTGATAACATAGCTACACTATTTAACTTTTTAATGTGTATAGTATTGCTTACCAGGTGTGTCCAATCAATTTTGTAACCACTCCCTCTTCAAATTAGAGCTAATTGGAAAAGCTGTTCAAAAGAGGACATTGTATTATTTCTTTGTACTCCCTGACGAAGGCCATGCAGCCGAAACGCGTCAGATTTTTAAACTTTGTTTCTATTGAACGTGCCATACAAATAAAGGCATTTTAATTATATGAAGAGTGCCTTGGTCCTCCTTTCTTTTTGGTGACCTGTATGTTTGACTAGTTAGAATTATGCCCCATAATGATAACATACAGTACCAGTCAAAAGTTTGGACACATCTACTCATTCATGGGTTTTTCTTTATTTTTACATTGTATAATAATAGTAAAGACATCAAAACTATGAAATAAATAACACATGTTGAATCATGCAGTAACCAAGAAAGCATTAAACAAATCAAAATATATTTCATATTTTAGATTCTTCAAAGTAGCCACCCTTTGCCTTGGTGACAGCTTTGCACACTCTTGGCATTCTCTCAACCAGCTTTATAAGGAATGCTTTTCCAACAGTCGTGTATGTCCACATATGCTGAGCACTTGTTGGCCTCTTTTCCTTCACTCTGCGGTCCAACTCATCCCTAACCATCTCAATTGGGTTGAGGTCGGGTGATTGTGGAGGCCAGCTCATCTGATGCAGCACCATCACTCTCCTTCTTGGTCAAATAGCCCTTACACAGCCTGCAGGTGTGTTTTGGGTCATTGTCCTGTTGAAAAACTAATGATTTTATTTGATTTTATTTGGATCTATTTTAGTCCCCATTTGGACTAATCTTCCAAGAGTCCTTAAACATTAAAATACAATTTATAATACAAACACACTTTCACATATAACAAACACACTATTACAAACATACATAATATACTAGCATAATGACCTAATAAATATTAAATCTAAAAAATATTGATTCTTCATCTACTATAGTCCCACAACATTTCTATATACTATATTTAAATTATTTTAAAATAACGTTTACATTTATATATTGAAAGGTTTCTAGTTTGTTCAGTTAATTTATTCAATTTCTGTATTGTTCTAAATCAAAATGTTAATTTGCCTATTTCGCTTTTCTGTCTGGATCACGCATAGATGGTGGACAATCTATTCCTAGTATTTACGGAATGTCTGTCTCTTACCAACTGAATACCATTGTGAATAGAACTTGGCCGTTTTAAATGATGTATATTATAAAATAAAATAAGCATATTTTTTTCAATTACCTTGTCGATTGATGACCAACCAAGAACACTGCACATGACTGCATCAGAAGAACCGTATCTCCACCTTAAAACAATCCTTGCTGCTTTATTCTGTGCATTCTGCAGCCTCCTAACTTCCCTAGATGATGCATTTCCCCAGACCACCGAACAGTAGTTCACCTGCCTCTCAATTAATGCTTGTGTTATTTGCTGAATAGTTTTTCCTGTTAAATATTTAGCTATCCTTCTGATTATGCATGCTGTTTTAATAATTATTTGACATAGATTAGTTATTTGAGACGACCATGATAAGCAGTTGTCTAGCTGCACTCCCAATAGTTTGGTTTCCGCCACTTCTTCAATTTGTACTCCTCCCATACTTAATTGTATCCCATGCTGTTTTTGCCTTTTCCTAGTTGAACAGACCAACATAACTTTGATTTTCTTGGTGTTTAAAACAAGTTTGTTTTGGCAAACCCACTTCCTGATATTCTCCAAATCTCCTTGTAATGCATGCTGTACCTGTTGAACCGATTGTCTTGCTGCATAAATTGTAGTATCATCTGCAAATATAGTAGATTGAGTTTCAACCAAGGCATATGGAAGGTCGTTGGTACATATTAAATAAAGAAGTGGACCAAGTCAGCTACCATGCGGTATTCCACAGTTTAACACATTATGGGAAGAAAATTAACCATTGATATAGATGGACTGTTTCCTGTCAGTTAAATAAGGCTGTACCCAATGCAATGCTACCCCCTTAAAACCATAATGCATTAATTTTGTCAAAATTATTTCATGATCCACTAAATAAAATGCTGCACTGAAATCTAAAAATAGTACACCTACAAATTTGCCATTATCCATGGCATTGAGCCACTGGTCAGTCATGTCAACCAATGCAGTGGTAGTGGAATGGTTTTTGCGATAAGCATGCTGATTGGCTGTAATCAGATCATTCTTTTCCATGTTCTCTCACATTTGTCTACTCACAATACCCTCCAATATCTTACTAAGTGCAGGGAGTAGACTATTTGGTCGACTGTTGGCAGGAGTAATGTTTTTTTTGCTGTCTTTCGGAATAGGACACAGTTTCACATGCTTCCATACATTTGCAAACATCCCCTTTTCCAGTGACCAATTAAATATGTATCTCAGTGGAACTGCAATCTGGGGAGCAGCACAGCGAAGCAAACACCTCCTCCACTGACACCGTTTGTAGACTAAAAGATCAGATCTTATTGCTCATAATATGATCATCAATCCATTGGACAATAGCTTGTTTGGAAGAATGTATGTCTACATTGTTGCTCAGTAATTTAATTTTCTGTGTAAAAAAATCTGCAAGATGAATGGTAATATCAACTGGTTTTGTTATTATTCTCCTGTCAACCTCCATACTAGATGGGCATGATGAGATAGTTGTACCAAGTAAGCCCTTAACTGTGTTCCATACCTTTTTAGAATCATTTTTACAATCAATAAAAACATTGTTGTAAAATAAAAATGTTTTCTTTCGATTCAATTTAACTGCACAATTACGCAATGTTCTATAATTCTATAATCAATTTCTAATTTTGACTTGGCTGCTAAGACTTCTGCCATATTTCTTTGAGAAAAAGCCTCACCCAGTTCATCATCAATCCATGGAGATGGACGAGCACCAACTGTACTCTTGATGGTGGTCCATTACCTCAGTGAGCAAATCAATAAAACATTCTGTAGCGTGATTTAAATCATCCTCTAGATAAATGAGCTCCCAGGGTACAGCAGCCAAATCATTTAGAAATAACTCATGGTTAAATGTTTTAAAATTGATTTTGACCACAATCCTAGGGGGTTTATTTGGAACCTTGGTGTTCATGGTTATGGTTTCAATATTATGGTCTGTCCAGCCCACTGGCATTAATCTGGCTTTTAAGCATTGCAATGGTATATTACAGAAAATCAGATCAATGCATGTGTCTAAACAATGACCCAACTTAATTGAAGATCTAGTAGTATCATTAACCATTTGTTTCAAACCATAGTTCTTAGCATATCTCATCAATTTAGTTATATTCGAATGATTGTGATCCTTCCAATTTATATTAAAATCACCCAAGTTAAATACATTTCTGTTGCTATCTGTGGCCTGGTCAAACCCAGTACATAAGTCATCCAGATAGGACACCGTAGAGCTAGGAGGTCTATACACACATCCTACCAATATGGCTGCCTGGTGAGGCAGATGTACTTGAGCCCATAGTGCCTCTATTTGACCTACATTAAGGTCATCCCTCCTCTTAAAATGTATATGATTCTGAATATACAGTGCAACACCCCCACCATTCCTATTCCTGTCCCTTCTCAGTAGACTATATCATTGAATGTTAATTTGCCCATCATTTACAGATGCATCTAAATGCGTTTCGGTCAAAGCCAAAATATGAATATTATTTATGTTGACCAAGTTAAAAACCTCATGTATTTTGTTAGGAAGGCTACATACATTAACCTGAGCTATATGCAGCCCTTTCCTTATCAAGTGAAGATCAATATAGCATGTATTCGTTATAGTTGAAGTTGTCATGATACACTACAACACACAAACTCAGTTTTAAACATTGAATTCAAATAACCAGAAAGTTATTCTAGAGTCCTGACACAATTGCCTGTTGATAGAAAGTTTATCCATCACCATGGAAACTCGTTGATTCAGGCAACGCTTTTCCTTCATGATGGGATATAGTTTTTTTCTCCTTTCATTGATCTCGGTGGGGAAGTGATCATTCATTCCAAAATCAGTGTTTCTGAGTTCTCTGCCCATGTTCTTCGTCATTTCCTTTTGCTTAAATTTATCAAAACATGAAATAATATCCCGTGGTCTATTTTCAGAGGCCTTACCTATTCTATGGACTCTGGAGAAAGTGGCATTACGCACAACATCAGTGGGCAGTTTTAGTTGAGTTGACATAAAGTCTCGGACTGTGTCCTCACAGCCTCTGCTGTTGTCATTCTCCAGTATCCCTGAGAATATTAGATTGTTCCCGCATTGATCGACACTGTACATCAAGCAATGTTTCTTTAAGTTGTTTGTTCTCCCTTTGCACCACCTCCACCTTGCTATGAATAGAGTCTACAGTACCTTTCAGCGCCGTGCTCTCTTTCCTTTTCCTGTTGGCTGAATTCGAGACTAGCACATAATGCATTGATGTCCTCTCGTAATGATAGTCCCACTAAGTGCAAACCAGATGGGATGGTGTATCGCTGCAGAATGCTGTGGTAGCCATGCTGGTTAAATGTGCCTTGAATTCTAAAAAATCACCGACAGTGTCACCAGCAAAGCACCCCCACACAATCACACCTCTTTTCCATTCTTAACGGTAGGAACCACACATGCGGAGATCATCCGTTCACCTACTTTGCGTCTCACAAAGACAAGGCGGTTGGAACCAAAAATATAACATTTGGACTCAACAGACCAAAGGACAGATTTCCACCGGTCTAATGTCCATTGCTCGTGTTTCTTGGCCCAAGCAAGTATCTTCTTTTTATTGGTGTCCTTTAATGGTGGTTTCTTTGCAGCAATTCGACCATGAAGGCCTGATTCACGCAGTCTCCTCTGAATAGTTGATGTTGAGATGTGTCTGTTACTTGAACTATGTGAAGCATTTATTTGGGCTGTAATCTGAGGTGTAATTAAGTCTAATGAACGTATCCTCTGCAGCAGAGATACAATGGGGAGAAAAAGTATTTAGTCAGCCACCAATTGTGCAAGTTCTCCCACTTAAAAAGATGAGAGAGGCCTGTGGGTCTTTCAGCATGACAATGATCCCAAACACACTGCCCGGGCAACGAAGGAGTGGCTTCGTAAGTAGCATTTCAAGGTCCTGGAGTGGCCTAGCCAGTCTCCAGATCTCAACCCCATAGACATTACTGCTCTAGAGGAGATCTGCATGGAGGAATGGCCCAAAATACCAGCAAGTGTGTGAAAACCTTGTGAAGACTTACAGAAAACGTTTGACCTCTGTCATTGCAAACAAAAGGTATATAACAAAGTATTGAGATAAACTTTTGTTATTGACCAAATACTTATTTTCCACCATAATTTACAAATTAAATAAATTAAAAATCCTACAATGTGATTTTCTGGATTTTTTTTCTCATTTAGTCTGTCATAGTTGAAGTGTACCCATTATGAAAATTACAGGCCTCTCATCTTTTTAAGTGGGAGAACTTGCACAATTGGTGGCTGACTAAATACTTTTTTGCCCCACTGTATCTGTAGCGCTGTGTTTTAGCATCGTGCTTGACGAAAGCACTGATGTAAGTGACATTGCCTAATGATGTGTTTGGGTCCACTTCCCTCAAAACGAGTTGTTCAGAGAGGAACTTTTATGTTTACTGCCCCTTCAGAGACAAACATGAGGAGAGGATATTCTGAAAGCCCTTGTTACATTTTTTGCTGATAATAATATTGACTAGTTAAATCTGGCATCTCTGTGCACTGACGCGACCCCAAACACGTGAGGGAAGGAGAAGGTACTTATAGGCCTGATGAGGAAGACAGCATATTCCCGAATTTGTTACTTTTCAATTTATCATTCATCAGGAAGCACTTGTGGCTAGACTTACAGAATGTGATGCAGAAAGTCGTGCGCGCGGTGAGCATTATTATTTCGAGGGCACTGAATCATAGGAAATTCCGCAAGTTGGAAAGACCCAGTTACCTCTGCTGCAGAGGATAAGTTCATTACAGTTACCAGACTCAGAAATTGGCTGCACTTCACAGAGTAACAAACACATCTCAACATCAACTGTTCAGAGGAGACTGCGTGAATCATGCCTTCATGGTTGAATTACCTCAAAGAAATCATTACTAAAGGACACCAATAAGAAGAAGAGATTTGCTTGGGCCAAGAAACACAAGCATGGTATGGGTTGCTTTGCTGGTGACACTGTCAGGGATTTATTTAGAATTCAAGGCACACTTAACCAGCATGGCTACCACAGCATTCTGAAGCGATACACCATCTCAACTGTTTTAGGCTTAGAGGGACGATCATTTGTTTTTCAACAGGACAATGACCCAAAACACACCTCCAGGCTGTGTAAGGGATATTTGACCTAGAAGGAGAATGATGGAGTGCTACATCAGATGATCTGGCCTCCACAATCCCCCGACCTCGACCCAATTGAGATGGTTTGGGAAGAGTCGGACTGCAGAGTGAAGGAAAAGCAGCCAACAAGTGTTCGGCGTGTGTGGGAACTCCTTCAAGTTGGAAAAGCATTCCTCATGAAGCTGGAGAGAGTGTGCAAAGCTGTCATCAAGGCATGGGTGGCTACTTTGAAGAATCTCATACATTTTTGTTTAACACGTCTTTGTTTACTACAGTACATGATTCTGTGTTATTTCATAGTTTTGTCTTCACTGTGATTGTACAATGTAGAAAACAGTAAAAATAAAGAAAAATCCCTTGAATGAGTAAGTGTCCAAACGTTTGACTGGTACTGTAAGTACATTACATTTAAGATCAAATTCACACAAAGTTTCACATAGACAAATCCCCAGAATACGGCATTGTAAATTACAGCATTTATCCAGGGTTTCACAGAACAGGATCCTTTGGTAAATGTACATCTAGCCTCAAACTGAAATATGGCAATCCTTGCCATCTAGTGGCCATAAGGAATGAGAGCGTGTTGGAATCCATCACTAGAACTGCAGTGCACGAACAGACTGGTACAGTAGATACAAACAGGTTCAGAGGTCTCATCCTTGAAGCAAATATGTGTGTGTGGTAATACAGGACAATGATAATTATTTAATTGCAGACATGCAGACACCTGTATTCATTCCTAGATAGTTAAATAATGGATATTAAATGGCAAATCCATCTGAAAACATACATGTCCAGATGATCCAGTCTGTAGAACAGTGGTCAGAAATGTTTCAGTGGTCAGTCAAAACACTATTTTCTCATTCCTCCTTTTGGCAGCAACACCAAGGCTTGTGCAGATATCTTTATTTCAGGTAAACTTTCTTCATGATCTTTTGCGTTGGCAAATAAAAATACATACACATGAAAATAATTACCCTGTATCCTTGAAATTTCCACTATGACAACGTGACTGTATTTTTTGAAATGGAACAATCCTTAACTTGTATAATCTCCTGTCGATTTGTTAATATTAATGAAGTAAATCATAAAACACATGGACATGTAAATGTAAAAATATCTAAACAACAAGTATAATGCAGCTGCAGTCTTGGCATACATTACATGTCATTGAAGTCAAAGAGTGTTCCTGTGTTACCAAGACGTTGCAAAGGACATATGACTGTAGTCAATATAACTGATTTATTATACCTTTCCCTGCCATCTCTGTTTCAGTCCTGTCTGTAACCAGCACACACTGTATCATCTAGACCAGATTCCCTTAGAGAAGGGAACCTCTGCCACCTCTGGTGTCTTGGGCCTCCCACCCCTAAAACTCTTCTGTTCTGGCACCCCAATGATGGAACAAGCTTCCCCCTAATGTCAGGACAGCAGAGTCCCTGCCAATTTTCCCAAAATGTCTGAAACACTACCTCTTCAAAAAGTATCTTAAATAAGACATTTAATTCATGCTTATGCACTTGTGTTTTCCTACTAGCACTGACATTTGCTGATAACTTCTTTGAGGAAAAATGTACTTACTATGACTGTGATATGCGGTTGTCTGACCTAGGTATCTCAAGATGAATGCACTAACTGTAACGGTGTCTGCAGGCTTCCCATCCGAAACAGTTATGATTTTTTTCTTTGTTTTGGTCTTTGGCAAGGTTTTTTTGGGCTGTTCGTGCACACAAACATTTTTAGATGGAAGCCAAAGTCGGTAGCCAAAGTTGGTAACCAAACTTTACGCTTCTTCGTCGGTGATTGGTCAACAGTAGGGATTCTACAATGCTGTCATTGTTAATGCTTCATGTTTGCTGTCACTCAACTAGAGATTAATCGTTTTCATGCTAATTATTTCACTTGAGAAATACTGCACCAAACATTTTAGATGTAAAGTTGAGCAACTAAGATCTCCTCAGAAAAAATGTCAAAATTAATGAAACATTTCTTGAGTTATCATTAATTTTGGACTATTTTGAGAATGTGTTTACTGGCTACGGAGTTTCAATATGGACAAACAGTAGTAATTGCTGCTTTTTTCAAGCGAAGGGCATTTATTTTTTTAAAGATCTTCATTTTTTTCAAATCTCTTTTTCTCCCCAATTGATAGTTACAGTCTTGTCTCATCACTGCAACTCCCATACAGACTCGGGAGAGGCGAAGGTCGAGAGCAGTGTGTCCTCCGAAACACGACCCAGCCAAGCCGCTCTGTTTCTTGACACAATGCCCACTTAACCCGGAAGCCAGCCGCACCAATGTGTCGGAGGAAACACTGTACACCTGGCAACCGTGTCAGCGTGCATGTGCCCGGCCCACCACAGGAGTCGCTAGAGCGTGATGGGACAAGGACATCCCAGCCGGCCAAACCCTCCCCTAACCCAGACAACGCTGGGCCAATTGTGCACCGCCCCATGGGTCTCCCGGTCGTGGCCAGCAGCGACAGAGCCTGTACTCAAAACAGGATCTCTAGTGGCACAGCTAGCACTGCCTTAGACCTCTGCGCCACTCGGGAGGCTCAAGCGAAGGTCTTTTAAGGGAGTATATGAACACTTGTTCGGCTAAGCATCAGCCGAACCAAAGCATGCGGAAGGCTTAAGTCTCTCTGGATAAGAGCGCCTGCTCATTTATATTGAAAAAAATAGGGTAGTATAAACCAGTTCCCGGGTCTAAACATAACCAATGAAAAATACAGCCAGCTCAACCTGACCATCTGACATTATTATGGTTTGTGAATATGCTAAAGTATCATATTGAATGTTATAATACATACACTAATATAATTTAGATGTGTTCTTATGACTTTTGTCTTTTTTCCTAATCTTATTCCAGAAAATATCCATGTTCGGGCAGGGCAGCTACATATCATATATGCATCGACATACAGGAAAGTATGTACATTAATGCATTCAAAATGTTTGAGAACTTAAAAACAAAAACACTACAACATCACCATGAAAATCCGATTGTGATCGATGAAAGAGAAAAATCATTCCATATCAACTCTCAACGCTATGCTGTACTTGGCAAATCCACACAGTGTGAAACAAAAGGGTCCCTGGAGTGGTAGGTTGGGGGGTGACCTGCCAGACCTCTGGTAGTGGGGTGTACAGTATGTGTCCCAGAGACAGCAGAGGGGGAGTTGGCAGACTAGCAGGTCAGGTCCCTTTGCTGATGCCTGTTGTATGGTAGTCACCCTCCTTCATGGTCTCCAGCCACTCAGCTTGTCTTCTGAGCCTCCATGTGCAACATGGGCCACACTCCACATATAAACTGATTGAACACATTGTGGACAAGTGTTAGGTTATTGTTGATATTATGGTGCCATACAGATGTAGGATCTTAATTTGAAAAACCTCTTGTGTATCATAACCTGAAGGCAGTTCTGATTCTGAATGATCTTCAGGTATGATGAGTATTAGAGAAGGATGGAGGGGGCCTCTGCCCAACAGTGGGCAGGCATACATACAGTGCCTTGCGAAAGTATTTGGCCCCCTTGAACTTTGCGACATTTCAGGCTTCAAACATAAAGATATAAAACTGTATTTCTTTGTGAAGAATCAACAACAAGTGGGACACAATCATGAAGTGGAACGACATTTATTGGATATTTCAAACTTTTTTAACAAATCAAAAACTGAAAAATTGGGCGTGCAAAATTATTCAGCCCCCTTAAGTTAATACTTTGTAGCGCCACCTTTTGCTGCGATTACAGCTGTAAGTCGCTTGGGGTATGTCTCTATCAGTTTTGCACATCGAGAGACTGACATTTTTTCCCATTCCTCCTTGCAAAACAGCTCGAGCGCAGTGAGGTTGGATGGAGAGCATTTGTGAACAGCAGTTTTCAGTTATTTCCACAGATTCTCGATTGGATTCAGGTCTGGACTTTCACTTGGCCATTCTAACACCTGGATATGTTTATTTTTTAACCATTCCATTGTAGATTTTGCTTTATGTTTTGGATCATTGTCTTGTTGGAAGACAAATCTCCGTCCCAGTCTCAGGTCTTTTGCAGACTCCATCAGGTTTTTTTCCAGAATGGTCCTGTATTTGGCTCCATCCATCTTCCCATCAATTTTAACCATCTTCCCTGTCCCTGCTGAAGAAAAGCAGGCCCAAACCATGATGCTGCCACCACCATGTTTGACAGTGGGGATGGTGTGTTCAGGGTGATGAGCTGTGTTGCTTTTACGCCAAACATAACGTTTTGCATTGTTGCCAAAAAGTTCAATTTTGGTTTCATCTGACCAGAGCACCTTCTTCCACATGTTTGGTGTGTCTCCCAGGTGGCTTGTGGCAAACTTTAAACGACACTTTTGTGGATATCTTTAAGAAATGGCTTTCTTCTTGCCACTCTTCCATAAAGGCCAGATTTGTGCAATATACGACTGATTGTTGTCCTATGGACAGAGTCTCCCACCTCAGCTGTAGATCTCTGCAGTTCATCCAGAGTGATCATGGTCCTCTTGGCTGCATCTCTGATCAGTCTTCTCCTTGTATGAGCTGAAAGTTTAGAGGGACGGCCAGGTCTTGGTAGATTTGCAGTGGTCTGATACTCCTTCCATTTCAATATTATCGCTTGCACAGTGCTCCTTGGGATGTTTAAAGCTTGGGAAATCTTTTTGTATCCAAATCCGGCTTTAAACTTCTTCACAACAGTATCTCGGACCTGCCTGGTGTGTTCCTTGTTCTTCATGATGCTCTCTGCGCTTTTAACGGACCTCTGAGACTATCACAGTGCAGGTGCATTTATACGGAGACTTGATTACACACAGGTGGATTGTATTTATCATCATTAGTCATTTAGGTCAACATTGGATCATTCAGAGATCCTCACTGAACTTCTGGAGAGAGTTTGCTGCACTGAAAGTAAAGGGGCTGAATAATTTTGCACGGACAATTTTTCAGTTTTTGATTTGTTAAAAAAGTTTGAAATATCCAATAAATGTCGTTCCACTTCATGATTGTGTCCCACTTGTTGATTCTTCACAAAAAAATACAGTTTTATATCTTTATGTTTGAAGCCTGAAATGTGGCAAAAGGTCGCAAAGTTCAAGGGGGCCGAATACTTTCGCAAGGCACTGTACATCCCTGCATGCAGCCGTTATGTATATGAAGATAGCTATTGTATAGAAATTGCATCCCCAAAAATGTCCTTATCATTACCCTCAGTCCATAAATGCATACCATAGAACTTAGTTATGACTGATTGAATGTCACACTACACATACTCAACTATATTTTCTATTCCCAACACCAATAATCTACTTAAAGAGGAATGTTCAGTATAAATATTGTTGGACTGTACAGGACAACTTAACAACAACACACTGAAGAGGGGAGATAGCAGAGTCATCTTCTGCTCAAAACCTCACGCTCTCTAGGTGTGGGGTCTTGATTTGGTCACCCTGTCGCAAGTAAAACTTGTAGAGCCTACATCTGTATACACAAGCATAGAACTGGGATGTGTTGAAGAACTGGGAGGATGAGAGCACGCTTACCTTTACTTTTGGTCTGTGTTTGAGGTAGATTGACCGTATCTGGAGGCTACATGACAACAGAACATACTACATTTTTCAGTAACACATTCTTGTAGAAATCATCTGACCATATCCCTACTCAAGATACCAGTCTGTTCTTAATCTAATTATGTTCTTCATGCAGAATAAATCAATTTTAGTGGGAACAAATACAATGAGCAAACAAACATAGTAGAAGCTTTATAAGACCTATAGAATATAGACGGTTCAGTGGATAGTTTACCTGAAGAGTATGTGTAGGTAGGAGCCCAGGCCTGTGAGGATGTGCCACCAGGCATGGAACTGTGTCACCGCCCCAACAACAGGGGGCAATCTCTGTCTGGTGGATCTAAAGGAGAGTGAGGAGTAGAGAGTTTTACATTTGATTCTGTCTACAAACGTAGAATCTTAATTTGAGACAGTTTGCTACAGCAGCTAAATAATCCTGCAGCAACAGGAAATAGTCGTTATTATGTGGATTATAAATATTGGCCATTTTTTGTAGAGATTGATTAAAAATGTTAAAGGAAATTCAAGTCTGAAATTTTAAAGTGGAAATTACAAACTTCAGAAGTCTTTTTAAACCTCAAATACAGGCCAAGTTAAAAAAAAAAATTGCATTGCAGGAAAGTTCTCCTTCAACATTGAGATCCTACATCTAGGGAAATGGATGACCATATTCTGATGTCAGCATGTGCAAATTGTTTGTATATTTACCTGAGTGAGTCACATGCCAGATTATCAATGTTCCACAACAGGAACCCCAGCAGGAAGACACTCAGGGAGATGTAACACATAGGTTTGAGCCAGGGGTAGACCCTGCAGTTAAAATACAAAATCATATGAGATGTATAAACAATGTTATAACATAGCCCTACTTCAGAGGAGGCTGGTGGGATGAGCTATGGGAGGACAGGTTCATTGTGATGGGTGGAATGGAATCAATGGAACGGTATCAAACGCATCAAACATATGGAAACCACGTTTGACTCCGTTCTATTTCAGCCATTACAATGAGCATTACAATGAGCTCCTCCCACCAGCCTCCTCTGCCCTACTTCGTACTGTGGTTTCTGAAAACGTTGTCATCCAGAACCACAAATATCAGCATAATAGCAGTATCCAATGGTGAGGGGCTATTATACAATTCAAACTTTGTAAGGACAACAAATGTACTGTTGACCTCTTAGTTATCAGTTAGTTTCCCAAACTACTGAGCCATGATGCTACGACATTGCCACATACCATGTAACTATGAAGAGAGAACGCATCACCAAGCAGGCTACAAGCGCACCATACATGACCTAAGAACACAAAAAGAAGAATCTTTAGTTTTGAAAAGCAACCAAATTCAGATCTGTGTCATATTTTAAAGTAGCCAAATTCTGGTGTTTTCACTAGAACAAAGGTGCAATTAAGTATGAGGTGTATAATGCACACGTTTTCAGACTGCTCTTTTGTGATGGTTGATGAGACGTATAAATGGATGGTCACAGTTCGTGTGTTGTATCTAAATGAGTAGCAAATCAAACTACATGCATCAGCTTGGTGTGAAACACTAACTAGTTGAAACAATATGCTGACACTATAACGTCCTCCAAAACAGACCTTCGAGGGCATGTTTATGACTAAACGTGTGCCACCATGGAGCAGTAGGTTAAGCAGAGGGGGCTCTGAAGTGTAAACAAAGGCTGCTTTGTCACTTTGTTTCCGTTGTTGTCGAGCAACACAGACACTTCTCTAGACTCTCAATATCCACAGCAACACTGGCTATTGTGGTGGTATGCTAGGGAGGAGTTTATATAAGTGTAACCTGGGCATATAAGATTAGTCAAATAGGTGGTGTATGACATGTTGTACGACAAGTGACAACGCTGAAATATATTGCATTGCTGAATAAAACTGCACAGAGACATCTGAAGTGACATGCCACAATAGCAATCTAACAGGACCTCATGTCTGGCTGTTTCCACTTTTAGCCAGGGGCAATATTTACTAATGAAACAGTGAAACCTAATACCAAACAAAGAGCATGCTCACTGAAGAGTGCAAATGTACTCTCTCTTACCTGGTGAAATACTGGCTCTTTCCATTGTAAATACACCTGGGGAAAAAAAAGAGAAAAAAGAGAATGCAGATAGTGACATTAATTATTGACATACAGTAATGGAATGAAAATGGACACAACAGTTACAGTCAGGTCCAAAATTATTGGCACCCTTGGTAAAGAAGAGGGAAAAAAACTTTATAAAATAAATAATACAAATAGCTCAGTATTTTGTATGCACATTTTTTAAATTCTATTATTTAATACTAATACAATTGCTCAGAGAAAGATTTTGTTCAACAAGCAAAAAATAAAAATCGAAAATAATCTGCATTTGCATCTTTCTTTCGATGCTAAACCCACCACTGGTGTGCGTGGCCAAAGAGCTCTATTTTCATGTTATTTGACCACAACACCAGTTCCAATCCAAGTGCCAATGCATTTTAGCAAACTCCAGGCGCTTACATTTGTTGTTCGCTCTCAATAAAGTATTTTTTCTGGCACCCCTTCCAGAGAGCATGGAGGTGGAGTAAACTTGGTCACCGGAAGATACATGAAAAAAAAAATCTGTAATTCTCCAGCTTTGGCCCTTTGCCTCCCGAACCGTCTTCCTTACTGTACGTGGGGACAAGATACACTTTCATCCAATACCAGGAAAGTTTACCACTGTTCCAGTGGTTTTAAACTGAATTGTTGCCCTAATAGTGGTATAGATGTAGGATCTTAAATATGAGCCAGTTTGGTACAGTAGGAAAATAATACTGCAGCAACAGGAAATATGAATTATTATGTGGATTATAACTAATGAAAAAATGTTGGAGGGGTTGATACATCTTTCAGTAGGGCAAATCAAGTCTGCCATTTTAAAGTGGAAATTACAAACTTTAGAAGCCTTTTTAAACCTTGAATCCACTACACTTTTGCATTTCCTGCGGTGCACGAAAATTCTCAGCAATAAAATAGTGATCAAATTAAGATCCTACAGCTGTAGTGGTATATATATATATATATATATATATATATATATATGTCTGAGCAAATGCATTAGAATAATATAATTTGTATCAAGGGCACCAATAATTTTTGACCTGACTGTGGGATTTATGAGACACTCACCACACTGACTGAGACACTGAAGAACAATAACAATGTGATAGGAAATAAACTCAGAGTGTTTTCTTGCTTGAAGCATTCATATCTGTAACAAAAAATGAATTAAATTATCATTCCTCTCATGAAACACATATTTGTAATTATAGACATACTGTATACAGTAAGGCTTTTGAGAAGGATGGAGAGCAAGATGATGAAAGATGCCCCAGTTGAAATGGAGGAACTCTAAGTGCCGCTGAATCCATAGACATCAGCTCAGTTACATGGCATCTACAACCACGAGAGAGACATAATATGTGCTTTCTTAGGGTGGATCAATTGGAGGGTTGGATTCACTTTTCATGTATCACATTACATTTTATATTGCCCTCAAATTACTTTCAGTGAGCTTTTGACCTGACCTGCTCAATGGCATTGGCACTGTGAAAGCTGAAGAGTGTAAATCCATTATGTTGGGTACTTACAGACAGTAGACAAAGACACAGGTGCTGTAGATCATTGGCAGCTCATCCAGCAACTGTGGGGGTCAGACAGCAGAGACAGAGAGTGATGTATAATGGGATGGTCGGCACGAGCCAAGACAGGACTATTGTTTTCTGTTGACTCCAGTGTCTGACCGAACCGCATGTGCATTCTTCAGGAAATGATGAGGTATAATTTTTTATGTCCTTAACAGCTGAAAAGGTCCATGTGATTATGAGAACACAACTCTTCAATGGTGGATGCATACAGTGTGCTGACGAATCACAATTTATTTTTAGATACTAAAAGTCAGCTCACCTGCATCTCATATTGCAGCGTCATATGGAAGCACCAGGAACCGATGCCAACAGCTGGAACAGAAGAAGAGATCACATCAAACAAGCAGCAGGAAGCACAGACATTCAAACCATTCACTCAAATAAACAGAAAGGCATCTTGATGATGTCCTTTTAAAATACTATTAAGTAGGAGTAAGTACTGTAAGTAGCCTTACACAAGCCTTGGCTTGTACGAGCAGGAACGGCTCATAGGAGCAGGAGCCCATCTCCTGTTTCTGGAGTATGAGGCAGCTTAATGTACAAGTAAATCAAATAAAAATGTATTGGTCGTTTGCACAGATTTGCAGATTTTATTGCAGGTGCAGCGAAATGCTTATGTTTCTAGCACCAACAGTACATTAATATCTACCAATACAATAACAATACACACAATCAAAAAATTAAGGAAAATAATATTATCAGAGCGAGCAATATATAAAATAAATGGAATGTATAGACAGTATATTAATAGAACATGTGTATACAACAGTAGTTATATAAGATGAGCCATGACTAGAATACAGTATATACATACTGAACACTTAGTATACAAAAAATTAAGAACACCTGCTTTTTCCATGACATAGGCTGACCAGATGAATCCAGGTGAAAGCTATCATCCCTAATTTATGTCACTTGTTAAATCCACTTCAATCAGTGTAGATGAAGGGGAGGAGACAGGTTAAAGGATTTTTAAACATTGAGACAATGGAAACATGGATTGTGTATATGTGCCATTCAGATGGTGAATGGGCAAGACAAAACATTTAAGTGCCTTTTAATGGGGTATGGAAATAGGTGCACAGGTTTGTGTCAAGAGCTGCAACTCTGCTGGGTTTTTCACACTCAACAGTTTCCCGCTTGTATCAAGAATGGTCAATCACCCAAAGGACATCCAGCCAACTGTGGGAAGCAGTGGAGTCAACATTGGCCAGCATCCCTGTGGACACCTTGTAGAGTCTATGCCCAGGCAAATTGAGGTTGTTCTGAGGGAAGAGGGGGAGGTGCAACTCAATATTAGGAAGGTGTTCCTTATGTTTGGTACACTCAGTGGGTAAAATAGTATGAAAACATTCAAGTAGACCAGTGTTCAATGACTCTAGGTGCATAGGGCAGCAAGTCTATGGTGCAGGGTAGAGTACCAGGTGGTAACAAACTAGTGACAGTGTAAGGTTCAGGGCAGGTTACCAGGCGGAGGCCGACTAGTGATGACTGTTTAACAGTGTGATGGCCTGGAGATAAACAGCTTCGATCAGTCTCTCGGTCCCAGCTTTGATGCACATGTACTGTCTATGCCTGGTAGCGGGGTGAATAGGCCGTGGCACGGGTGGCTGAGGTCCTTGATCTTCTTGGCCTTCCTGTGACACCGGGTGCTATAGATGTCCTGGAGGACAGGCAGTGTGCCCCCAGTGATGCGTTGGGCTGACCGCACCACCCTCTGGAGAGTCTTGCGGTTGTGGACAGTGCAGTTGCCGTACCAGGCAGTAATACAGTCAGACCGAATGCTCTCAAAAGTGAATCTGTAGACATTTGTGAGGGTCTTAGGGGCTGAAACATTTCTGAGGTCGAAAAGGGTCTGTTCGGGGCTCTACAGGGCAACCATATTACTCGCAAATGGCCTAAATATTTTTCTGTGCGAACTGGAATTTTTATTTAGGCGCACCAGTGCCCCTAGAAGAATGAAGGATTCTAGCTTTATTACCTCATATTTTTCATTGAAATCCTACATTTCTTTGTGTGCGCCTACATTTTCCAACTTATGCACACATATGCTCCTTGTAAAAAAGGTCAGCGTAGAGCCCTGTTGTTGTGCTTTCTTCACCACTCTGTCGGTGTGGAGGGACTATTTTAGGTCCTCAGTGATGTGCACGCGGAATAACTTGAAGCTTTTGACCCACTCCACTGCAGTTCCATCGATGTGGATGGAGGAGTGTTCTCTCTGCTGTCTCCAGTAGTCCACGATCAGCTCTTTCGTTTTGTTGACGTTGAGGGAGATGTCTCTCTCATGCAGTCTCCTCTGAACAGTTGATGTTGAAATATGTCTGTTACTTAAAAACTCTGTGAAGAATTTATTTGGGCTGCAATCTGAGGTGCAGTTAACTCTAATGAACTTATCCTCTGCAGCAGAGGTAACTCTGGGTCTTCCTTTCCTGTGGCAGTCCTCATGAGAGAAAGTTTCATCATAGCACTTGATGGGTTTTGCGACTGCACTTGAAGAAACTTAACGTTCTTGAAATGTTCTGTATTGACTGACCTTCATGTCTTAAAGTAATGATGGACTGTCATTTCTCTTTTCTTATTTGAGCTGTTTTTGCCATAATATGGACTATTTTACCAAATAGGGCTATCTCAAACGCATTAAGGAAAGACATTCCACTATTTTACTTTTAACAACGCACACCTGTTAATTGAAATGGATTCCAGGTGACTACCTCATGAAGCTGGTTGAGAAAATGTCAAGAGTGTGCAAAGCTGTCAAGGCGAAAGGTGGCTTTGAAGAATCTCAAATATATTTTTGTTTAACACTTTTTTGGTTACTACATGATTCCATATGTGTTATTTCATAGTTAAGGTCTTCACTAGTATTCTGCAATGTAGAAAACAGTAAAAATAAAGAAAAACCCTGTAATGAGTATGTTTCCAAACTTTTGACTAGTACTGTACATTTTTGCCCTCAGAACAGCCTAAATTCATCAGGGCATTGACTCTACAAGGTGTCGAAATCGTTCCACAAGGATGCTTGCCCATGTTGACTCAAACGCTTCCCACAGTTGTGTCAAGTTGGCTGGATGTTCTTTGGGTGGTGGACCATTCTTGATAGACACGGGAAACTTTTGAGCGTTTCAAACCCAGCAGCGTTGCAGTTCTTAATAAAACCGGTGTATCTGGTACCTACTACCATATCCCATTCAAAGGCACTTGCATTTTTTTGTCTTGTCCATTCACACTCTGAATGGCACACATACACAATCCATGTCTCAGTTGTCTCAAGCTTTAAATATAATTATTCAACCCGTCTCCTCCCCTTCCTCTACACTGATTGACGTGGATTTAATAAGTGACATTAATAAGGGATCATAGCTTTCACCTGGATTCACCTGGTCAGTCTATGTCATGGAGAGAGCAGGTGATCTTAATGTTTTGTATACTCAGCATACCGGATCGAGCATTCCATTCCAGCTAAACAATGGATATAATGTATAGCGTAAAAATAAAAATACATATTTAAAATGTACCCATAGGCAACGATTTCTGATGAAAAAACACATGGGGAAAAATGGGTATAGCATTTAGGAAATAAACTCATTTGTATTATAAAATATTAGTAAATCATACTAATAGTTCCTGATGTGTATGGAGCACCTACCTGCCAGTCCCAGAAAAGAGTAGACGTAGCGGAACTCTAGGCCGTCTTTATACGTCTGGATGGCACCGTAGATGGGAGGCAGGATCATAATGAGGTTGCTGACAGTGTTCCCTGTACAACAAGATAACAAACTGAGCAACTGTCAGAGGAAGACAAGACAACGTGTAGTGTATGATAGCAAACAACCACAATCATTTGATGTCTGATAGAATTTCTAATAGTGTGTCTCTTAGCAGATGGAAAACTAGAGAAAGAATAGTGTTTATAAATTTATAAAATCAGTAAGATTTAGACTGGTGAAATGAGTTTTTATTTATAAGGCCATTTTAGGAAAACTGCCATTTTATCTATGCTGTCTTCTGGCTCGAAAGGAAAATGCATAAAAGCATGGTCCTTTAATTTCTCAGCCCCCTGGTCTTGGAATCTCCTCCAAGCCAACCTAAAAATATAGGACCTGGTGTCCCTGGATGAGGTCAAAGGACAAATAGATGAACAGGTTGTTAAGACATGTAGTTGTTACTAGATGTTACTAGATGTCACTAGTTGCTTATGTAACGAAGCATGTTGTTTTACTTCACACGCACCACAAACAAACATGCCTGCACACACACACATCCACGGTTTGTTTGCTGTTGTATTTGTGCAGTCGCCAGTGTCTTCTGTCTGTGTTGCCCGTTTTGTCTTCCATAGTTTTTTTCTATCCCAGCCTCCGTCCCCACAGGAGGCATTTTGCCTCTTGCCATCATTGTAAATAAGAATTGGTTCTTAAATTCACTTGCCCGGTTAAATAAAGGTAACATATTTAATTTGAAGATTTCACAACACCAAGTGATGGTTGATGATTAACGATGCTAATGATTAGAATGTTGTTTCAAGTTGGGGCTTATATGCAAGAGGCAAGAGCTCTGAGGGCTAACTCAGTTCGTTGTTCAGTTAACACTGCTACACTGCTGTACTGTATTTGTTGCTTGCTTAGCTGCTGGATACAAAAGTAAAGGATTCTTGAAATCATATTCTTACAAATATATGTACAAGACTAAGGAATATTTGATGTCTGTTGCACAATATTTATGTTTAACATTAGGCTGGTGCCCTACATTAGTAAGTTGTGTTGTACATTAGGCTGACTGACTTCAGGTCAAATAGCATTAGCCATTCCCCAAGGTGCTGTAGTCAGTACAATGCCAAGAACTTTCCTGTTTAACGTTTTCATTAGTTTAACTTTAAGCAAACGTGAGGAGAATCTCCTGTTGAATGTATTCTGACCTCCCTCGATGCTGCAAGCAGCGCTACTATTATTCAGCTCTGCTGAGGTTCTGAAAACTGAGATATAGCACATGTATGCCACACAATGAGGGTAAAAAAAATGGTGGTTACCTCTTGGTCTGTATTCCACATTAGATGTATTGGACGTTGCACATTCCAGGCCTTTTATTCTACAACTTGGGACCCAATTTAAGAGTCAAACCAACCATTGCTTCAAACTCTACTGGTCGTGTGGAGTATCAGTGACACATTTATAAAAGCTACGTAAGAGCAAGTGTTCTGTTAGAGTATTAGTTCTAGGTTAGATGCTTTTTAATTTAAAAAAATGTTTCCTTCATATTATGCATGTGAATAGTCATTTAATCTAGTGTTTTCACCTTTCCAAGGTCAAGGAGAGAAGACGAGTGTTGGGTCAGAGTAATGTGGGTCATGGGTGAGTCAGAGATAGCGAGAGAAAACTAAAAGAGCAGTAGTTAAACACAGCTAATTCTGACCCACTTGGCAGTTTGAAAATTGTCATCATTAAAAACATAATAAAGCCAACTAACTGTATTATCATGGAGTTTTGCCATAACAGGACAGTGGGCGTTGGATTCTCAGAAAGCCTGTAGGGCAGAGTTTCTCAAACTTTTTGGGGCCAGGGATCTCTTTTGTAATAGCAAATTCACCAAGGACCCCCTCGTAAATCGAGTGAGATAGAACTAGCATAGAAGGAGTTTTACCGCTGCACTCACAATCATTTATCACTCATATCATTCAAAAGGGTATCCAAAAGCAAATTACGAATGCTGAGTTGCAGGTTTTTATCTTGCAATGGAATGAAGCTCTTAGTGTTAAAGATAATTATCATGAATAGAAAAATGTTGCGGTGCCTGTGTAACATGCTGACTAAACCAGCCCCGCACGTGAGTCCGTGTGCGCCATCGCATGGATGTTGATTTTGTCCATCCACACCAGACGCGATCATGATACGCAGATTAAAATATCAAAATCAATTGTGAACCAACTACATCAATTTGGGGGCAGGTCGAAACGCACATGAAACATTTATAGACATTAGCTAGCTAGCTGTTTCTAGCTAGTTTGTCCTGGGAGATGAACATTGGGGTGTTATTTTACCTGACATGCATATGGTCCTCTTTTTAGCTAGTTCTTTGTAGAATTTTCACCCAGAGTTTATTTTAGCGATTGGCTACGCAGATGCTCGTTCAACATGCGAGTGTGGTTGTGTGGTGTGGTTGAAACAATGGTTTATATTAACACTAGATGACTAGCAGGGGACGCTGTTTTGAAGCTATAGGGCCTCCATCTTGGTACTCCCCCACCAATTGTAAAACATATTTTAGAAGCTATAAAAATGCATTTTTGAAATATACAAAAACATTTTCCTTAAAGTATATATATTTTTGAAGTACTATTGCTAATGTCCACACTACAACAAAAATGCTTAAATACATGTACTTTTGTCCTTGAAACATTTTACTTAAATATTGTAGAATTCCAATCATTCCTACAGTGCCTTCAGAAAGTATTCACATAGCTTGACTTTTTTTCACATTTTGTTGTGTTACAAAGTAGGATTAAAATGTATTTAATTGTCTTTATTTGTCAACAATCTACACAAACTACTCTGTCAAAGTGGAAGAAAAATTCTAAAGTTTGATTTTAATTTGTACAAAACACTAATATTTCTTCATTAAATAAGTATTCAAACCTCTTGAGTCAATACATGTTAGAATCACAATTGGCAGTGATTACAGCTATAAGTCTCTGGTTGTCTCTAAGTCTTGCTTTCCATACTTGGATTGCGCAACATTTACCCATTGTTCTTTTCAAAACTCTTCAAGCTTTGTCAAATTGGTTGTTGATCATTACTAGACAAACATTTTTCAGGTCTTGCCATATATTTTCAAGTCGATTAAAGTCAAAACCGTAACATAGCCACTCAGGAAATGTCACTGTCTTCTTGGTAAGCAAATCCAGTGTAGATTTTGGCCTTGTTTTAGGTTATTGTCGTGCTGAAAGGTGAATTAATATCCCAGCGTCTGGTGGAAAGCAGACTGAACCAGGTTTTCCTCTAGGGTTTTGCCTGTGCTTAGCTCCATTCCTTTGTTATCCTGAAAAACTCACCAGTCCTTAACGATTACAAGCATACCAATAACTTGATGCAGCCACCACTCTGCTTGAAAATATGGAGAGTGGTACTCAATAATGTGTTGTATTTTCCCCAAACATAGCACTTTGTATTCAGGACTAAAAGTGAATTGCTTTTCCACATCTTTTGCAGTATTACTTTATTTCTTTCTTGCAGGATGCATGTTTTGGAATATTTGTATTCTGTCCTTTACACTCTGTCAATTAGGTTAGTATTGTGGAGTAACTACAATGTTGTTTATCCATCCACATTTTTTTCCTATCACAGCCATTAAACACTAACTGTTTTAAAGTCACCATTGGCCTCATGGGGAAATCCCTGAGCAGTTTCCTTCCTCTCTGGTGACTGTGTTAGGAAGGACGCCTGTATCTTTGTAGTGACTGGGTGTATTGATACACCCTCCAACCTTCACCATGCGCAAAGGGATATGCAATGTCTGCTTTTTCATGTTCACACATCTACCAATAGGTGTCCTACTTTGAAAGACATTGGAAAACCTCCCTGTTCATTGTGGTTGAATCTGTGTTTGAAATTCACTGCTCGACTGAGGGACCTTACAGATACTTGTATGTGTGGGGTACAGACATGAGGTAGTCAGTCAAAAATCATGTTAAACACTATTATTGTGTCCATGCAACGTATTATGTGACTTGTTAAGCACATTTTTACTCCTGAACTTGTTTAAGCTTGCCATAACAAAGGGGTTGAATACAGTACTTTTTTTTGTTTTGATTCAAGACATTTCAGCTTTTCATTTTTTTTGTTGCATTTGTAGAACAAAATCAAAAAACATAACTCTACTTTGACATTGTGGATTATTGTGTGTAGGCCAGTGAAAAAACAACCTCATTTAATCAATTTTAAATTCAGGCTGTAACAACAAAATACGGAAAAAGTCTAGGGGTGTGAATTAGTGATGCGTGGGTTGACTCATAACCCGCAGTCCCCCCCAGTTATATCCGTTGGGCTGACGGGTTTAGTGTCATTCAAAATTGTTTGGATGAAGAGCGTGTGTTGCGGCGGTCAGGTTGAATAAAGAGAAAAAGGTACATTAAAAAAATCCAGAAATGTACATTTCTTGTGCAATTTATATCTATTGGCTACATTGAGGTTTTTCTTTCATTATTTTAGGCTGTCTGGCATTAGTGCGTAAGCCTAAGGTTTAGGGTCAAACTGTATGCAGGCCAAATAGTCTTCACGCCTATCGCCAAATGTTTTTGGGAGCGGGCAGAACAAGTTTACGTCACTCCACAGAGGCAAAAGGGAAAATGTCGGAGTTTAATTCAATAAGAGAAAAGCTGAAGAGTTGAAAATAAGAGGGCCAGAAAAGTCATGTTTGGGAAAGATTTGGTGAAGTGGTAGCTCTGTCAGCTCTGGGATTCGATCCAGCAAACTTTCGGATACTGGCCCACTCGGCTACCTGCCGCCGAGAGAGCCTATATGCTGAAGCCATCTTGTGGCGCATTTCATTGTACACATGCGCAAAGCGACTTTTTAATGTGCGGTGTAGATAGCCTATTACAGTAGCATACTTGTAAACAGTTAGGCCTACTTGAAAGAGCGCGGTGCTGCTGCAGGTGCAAGTGAAGTTGTGACTCATTGGCGGGTCTGGCATCCGCCTAGGCAAGAAGCACGGTCGAGGTGACGACACTAATGGTAACTTCTACCTTACCGGTATTAAAAACATCAAAGCTGTATTTAAATGTAGAAATAACAGGCATGATCTAGCCTTCTGGCGCGAGCGTACGGGAATGGCACCACCAGGCATAATGTTTACGCTATTTCTGAGACGGCTTTCCGCACCGAGCCACATCCGTATTTATTGCATTCATTTTTGTTTTCTATTACTAGTTTTGCAATAAGCATGGTGTCAGCTGTACTTACAGAATTCTGCGATGTAGAAAGAGACGACATAATTATCCTCACACCAATCTAGCGTTGAGGTTGGCCGCCCCCAGTATCCCAGCCTGTCTGCGGATGGAGCCATGATGGAAAAAACGATCGGGCAGTTTTGTGTGGCTTGCAGTCCAAACACTTAAAAGACACACCCTATCCCCTCAGCCCTCAAATGAAGTGGACACTTCTGATGACGTATCATGACGTCTGACAAGTATACACTTACAGAGCGAGGGAGGAAGGAATGGTTTTTGTGTGTGTGTGAGTTAAGGAGGAGTGCAGCATCTTTAGTACTAACTAATTATGACCGAAAGGCGCCCTCCATCCCCTCAGTTACAACCAATTGTATGTATTAACCCTAGATGACTGACAGGGGGCGCTGTTTTGAAGCCACTGCGCCGCCATTTTGGTACACTATAGTAAAATATATACAGTAAGTCAAAAGTTTGGACACACCTACCCTTTCCAGTGTTTTTCTTTATTTTTACTATTTTCTACATTGTAGAATAATAGTGAAGACATAAACTATGAAATAACACATGGAATCATATACCGGTACCCCCTGTATATAGCCTCGCTATTGTTATTTTATTGCTGCTCTTTAATTATTTTATTTCTTATTTTTTACTTATCTACTTTATTTTTTACTTAGGAGGCATTTTTCTTAAAACTGCATTGTTGGTTAAGGGCTTGTAAGTAAGCATTTCACTATAAGGTGCATGTCACAAATAACATTTGATTTGATGTAGTAACCCAAAAATTGTTAAACAAATCAAAATGTATTTTATATTTGAGACTTTTCAAAGTAGCCACCCTTTGCCTTGATGACAACTTTGCACACTCTTGGCATTCTCTCAACCAGCTTCATGAGGTAGTCACCTGGAATGCATTTAATTTAACAGGTGTGCCTTGTTAAAAGTTAATTTGTGGAATTACTTTCCTTCTTAATGCATTTGAGCCAATCAGTTGTGTTGTCATAAGGTAGGTGTCACGTCTACTCCCGCTCCCCCTCTCCAGCACTCAATGTCGCAGGTTTACTAATCCCTGGCTCTGACTACCATCATTACGCACACCTGGCACCATCGTTATGCGCACCTGCGCCTCATTATGAGACTCACCTGGACTATATCACTTCACTGAATACCTCCCCTATATCTGTCAATCCCTTTCATTCCCTGGCAGTATTAGTTATGTGTTTCATGTCCAGACGCTACTCTTGTTTTGTATCGATCTATGTTTATTGTATTATTAAACTCACCCCCTGCACTTTTTGACTCCCAGCATCTCCTTTACAAAATACTGCCTTGACAAATGGAAGCAGCAGGAAATCAGGATATCTCCCAGACAGTCGACGAACAGGGATACCTACTTTGTCAACACCATGACCAGCTGGCACAACTGGAGAAGGCTATGGAAGAGGTTCTTCGCAGTCTTCAACATCTCGAACATATCCGAGAGGCGTTGCCTTCAACTAGTGGAGGATACTCTGCCAACCGGCAGACCCAGCGAGCCAGCACACCAGTCCATTCAGCAGTCCGCCCAGGTCAGCGATGCCCGTTTATCCCTCCCGGATAAATATGACAGAACCCCATCGAAATGCCGTGGATTCCTACTCCCCACCACGAGAGGTCCAAAGTTGCCACGGTTATTTCTCTGCTGACTCTACGACCGTCTGGGAGAGAGGAGAGGAGGAACTGGCTTCGTATTAAGAGTTCATGGCTCTGTTCAGAGGTATCTTCGATCATCCACCGGAGGGCAGAGAGGGGGGTGAGCGCCTATTCCAACTGCGGCAGGATTACCAGGCCGCTGCCGAGTTCACGCTCACCTTCCGGACAATAGCAGCATCCAGCGGATGGAATGAGCCGGGGCTCCATATGCTATTCAGTAGAGGACTGTACGAGGAGGTCCAGACGGAACTGGCATGTAGAGACGTCAACCTCTCCTTGAACGTGATGGCCATCCGCCTGGATAACCTACTTCGGGAACATCGGTACCCTCATCGCTTCTCTCCCTCCCTCAGTGACCACTCTGTATCAGACCCTGAACCCATGGAGGTTGGGGTCACACGCCTCCCCGCGCCTGAGTGACGCAGACGGAAACAGCTGGGGCTCTGTCCCTATTGTGGTCAAGGGGGGCACCAGCTTCAGCATTGTCCGGTACGTCCCAACTTGGGATCCACTCTGATTGGCCAAGAGTGTGCAAAGTTGTCATCAAGGCATTGGGTGGCTACTTTGAAAAGTCTCAAATATAAAATACATTTTGATTTGTTTAACAATTTTTTGGTTAATACATCAAATCAAATGTTATTTGTGACATGCACCTTACAGTGAAATGCTTACCTACAAGCAGTGGATTCCGGTGTGGCGGGGAACGTTATTGATCAGACCCTTGCCTCCTCTCTGAACATCACCTCATACCCGCTCTGCTCTCTGTTTCAAGGCCTTGATAATTGGCCACTAGGATCAGGAATCATCACACACATCACCACACCACTCACCCTAACCGTGGAGTCCATTCATCAGGAAAACATTCCCGTCTTCATCATTAGTGCACCAGCTCACAAGATCAGCCTCCCAAGGTTCCAACGCCACAACCCCAACATCTCTTGGTCAAGGATGAGTATCACGGACTGGTCACCTGAATGCCGGGAGAACCTGCTTTCCCATCCCCTAGAGTCTTAGCCCCTGTGGTCTAGGACGTAGATGTGGACATTCGCCAGGCTCTGGAGAGGGAACCCGCACCCACTACCTGTCCTCCTGAGCGCATCTACGTTCCCACGGTGATAAGGGATCCCTCTCTCTGGTCTCCCGACTGCACTCTAGGTCGCTGAAGCACTGTTCCAGCAGGGCTTCGGACATTCTGGTCTTTCGAAGGACAGAGTCTGCTTCGAGGCCCCCAAGTCACATCACGGGTATGGAGAGCCTTCATGGGGAAGTTTAGGGTCACGGTCAGCCTCACTTCCGGGTATAGGCCTCAGTCTATAGGAGTGGTGTACAGTAGATAGCCCTATTTGGTAAAATACCAAGTCCATATTATGGCAAGAACAGCTCAAATAAGCAAAGAGAAATGACAGTCCATCATTACTTAAAGACATGGAGGTCACTCAATATGGAACATTTCAAGAACTTTGAATGTTTAGTCAAGTGCAGTCGCAAAAACCTTCTAACGCTATATTGAAACTGGCTCTCATGAGGACCGTCACAGGAAAGGAAAACCGACAGACATCTCAACATCAAGTGTTCAGAGGAGACTGCGTGAATCAGGCCTTCATGGTCGAATTGCTACAAAGAAACCAATACTAAAGGATACCAATAAGAAGAGACTTGCTTGGGCCAATAAACACAAGCAATGGACATTAGACTGGTGGAAATCTTTCCTTTGGTCTGATGAGTCCAAATTTGAGATTTTCAGTTCCAACCGACGTGTCTTTGTGAGATGCAGAGCATGTGAACGGATGATCTCCATGCGTGGTTTCCACCGTGAAGCATGGAGGAGGGTTGTGATGGTGTGGGGGTGCTTTGCTGTTGATACTGTTTGTGATTTATTTAGAATTCAAGGCATACTTAACCAGTATGGCTACCACAGCATTCTGCAGTGATATGCCCTCCCATCTGGTTTAAGCTTAGCGGGACTATCATTTTTTTTTTTTTGCGGGACAATGACCAAAAAGACACCTCCAGACTGTGTAAGGGCTATTTGACCAAGAAGGAGAGTGATGGAGTGCTGCATCAGATGACCTGGCCTCCACAATCATCCGACCTCAACCCAATTGTGATGGTTTGGGATGAGTTGGACCGCAGATTGATAGAAAAGCAGCCATCCAGCATATGTGGGAACTCCTTCAAGACTGTTGGAAAATCATTCCAGGTGAAACTGGTTGAGAGAATGCCATGAGTGTGCAAAGCTGTCATCAAGGCAAAGGATGGCTATTTTGAAGAGTCTAAAATTTATTTTTGTTTGTGTAACACTTGTTTTTGTTACTACATGATTCCATATGTGTTATTTCATAGTTTTGATACCTTCACTATTATTCTACAATTTAGAAAATAGTAAAAATAAAGAAAAACCCTTGAACGAGTAGGTGTGTCCAAACTTTTGACTGGTACTGTATATATTTTTGGGGAATAGTAAGAATACCTTACTGTCCCCACTACAACAACAACAAAAACACCTAAATACATTTGATTGAAATACTGTAGAATTCCATTCATTCCTATGGCGGACTGCTCCTACTGAGGAGTACCAATATGGTGGCCGGTGGCTATGAAGTCTCTCATTGGCCATTACATAGCATAAGCACTCTAGGGTTTATACACATCATTGGTTTACAACCAACCTGGTACAGGTGAGGTTTGCTTGGGCAGGTTACCGCAGAAGCATACCGATATTCACAACAGTGTTTTCTTAAATGTATCAGTGGTATAGGCCACTTTCGGGTTCTCATCCTGGCAAATGGTACAACAATGATTGTGCTTTTAATTCATTCATGTTATTACTGTGTAATTAACTTTAAACCATGTAATTAAATACATTTTTAAAAAACGGGTGATTTATATACCATAATCATTTTTGACACTTTAAAGTGCCCCATGAGCTTAGTTCAACTGTCGTTCCCCATCAGAACCGAAAATATAGGCATGTTTTACTCTATTGTTCGTTAACAATACAGGCCTAATTGTAAACAAACACTATATAGTCTTAAAACATGGTTCAAACTATCATTTTGATATCATCGATGGTCAGTCCTTGCATCCATAGCTCTGTCTATGAATTTGAAAATGGTTACATTTCTCCAGCCCCATCACGTATCCTTTTACCAAAACAGTGGCTGGGCGATGATTTGTTATTGATTGAACTGCAGATTGCCCCTTTAAGTGTATTCTATTCATTTATTGGGAAATATAGCCTATACTGCTTTGTTCCTTACAAAGGTTTAGATGACCAGTACAAATAGAGGACTCAGGAAGCTGTGACATACTAGCCAGAAATACCAGTTTATAGGTACACTGAAAAATAGGAGAGGGATTGAAAACTTGGTACAACTCATCTGCATAAAATGCAGGTAATAATTTCTGTCTTGTCCTTCTAGATCTTCATCATGATGTTAACAAGATGGTATTAAGATGGACCATCTTGAACTTGAGAAAAGTAAGTCAACCAACATCTGATGAATGGTAAGCCTTCTACAGCATTCTTGACATAACTCTCTGCAAGTTTAGTTCAGTTCTCAACACTGGGGACACTCAGGGGTGCATGCTTAGTCCCCTCCTGTACTCCCTGTTCACCCACGACTGCGTGGCCAAGCACGACTCCAACACCATCATTAAGTTTGATGACACAACAGTGGTAGGCCTGATCACCAACAATGATGGGAGGACGTAAGAGGCCTGGCAGTGTGGAGCCAGGACAACAACCTCTCCCTCAACGTGAGCAAGGCAAAGGAGATGATCGTGGGCTACAGGGAAAGGAGGGCCGAACACACCCCCATTAACAACGACGGGGCTGTAGTGGAGCGGGTCGAGAGTTTCAAGTTCCTTGGTGTCCACATCACCAACAAACTATCATGGTCCAAACACACCAAGACAATCATGAAGCACAACAACACATTTTCCCCCTCAGGAGACTGAAAAGATTTGGCATGGGTCCCCAAATCCTCAAAAAGTTATTCAGCTGCACCATCAAAAGCATCCTGACCGGTTGCATCACCAACCTGGTATGGCAACATTCTCTGCCTCTGACCGTAAGGCGCTACAGAGGGTAGTGCGTACGGCCCAGTACATCACTAGAGCCAAGCTTTGTGCTATCCAGGACCTATATACTAGGTGGTGTCAGAGGAAGGCCCAAAAAATAGTCAAAGACTCCAGTCACCCAATTCATAGACTGTTCTCTCTGCTCCCGCACGGCAAGCAGTACCAGAGCGCCAAGTCTAGGCCCAAAAGTCTCCTCAACAGCTTTTACCCCCAAGCCATAAGACTACTGAACAATTAATCAAATGGCCATCAGGCCTATTTACATTGACACCACAGCCCCCCCTTTATTTTTGCACTGCTGCTACTCGCTGTTTATTATCTATGCATAGTCACTTTACCCCTACCTACATGTACAAATGACCTCAACAAACCAGTTCCCCTACACATTGACTTGGCATTGGCACCCCCTGTATATAGCATCGTTATTTTATTGTGTTAGTTTATGTTTAATTCACACAAACTTAATCTGAAAGTTTTAGTATTGATTATTTACAGTAATCTCAGTAAGAAATATGGTAGCATGATTGCCATTGCTTGCTAGATAACTAGCTAAAACGGTTGCCTAGCAACAAACATTTTAAGAAGATTTGTAAGAAGATATTTAAAAAGTTCCAAAGAAAATTATGAAATCTTAAGATTGTTGAGGAATTGCACTTACTAACTATCTTATGAACTTTTTTTTTTTCTTAAGAAGTTGCTTAACTTTTTGCATAAGAAGTGTTTTGTGAATCTGGGCCATAATCATAGGCTCATAATCCTCAGTGGAAGGCCCTACAGCTTGGGCATGGCCCTCAAAAGGTTCTTTGCCAGATTGAGGATCTGGATGTTAGGAGGGCTCAGCACCTGTGGATCCCTAGTCATGACCGTGGTCAGCAGGTTGTTGGACAAGCTGAGATCTTGGTTGCTGCTCAGGTCCACATCAGCCAGGGGCAGGCCAGAGAAGCAGCCCGGGGCCAGCTCCTCCAGGGTGTTGTGGCTCAGGTCCATGGTCTCCAGGTAGCGCAGCCTAAAGAAGGTGCTGCTGTTGAGTCTGGAGAGGAGGTTGTTGCTGAGGTCCAGGCTGACCAGGGTGGTGTACCCTGGCCCAGAGACGTGTGGATGGCGCTGGAGGACAGGTCCAGGGAAGGAATCCAGAGGGATGGAAATGGGGACCACCAGACCATGACCTCGGCCCACCCCACTACGGTCCACCCTGGTTAGGCTGAAGCTGTCGAACAGACTGAAGCTCTCCACTTCACAGAGACAGCCCGGGTGGCAGTCTGTCGCTGCAGCCACGTAGTGAAGGATGAGCAAGAACCAAACCCTGGCCTCCCGGGTGGCGCAGTGGTTAAGGGCGCTGTACTGCAGCGCCAGCTGTGCCATCAGAGACTCTGGGTTCGCGCCCAGGCTCTGTCGTAAGGTTCATGGGGCGACGCACAATTGGCTGTCAATGTATCTTAGGTTGTTTTCAAGCGTTTCAGTTAATTGTTTGAACTCAGTCCAGTTCGCTTACTTTTTTGTGCAGTGTGAACACTCCAAATGGAACTCAGACCCCTCAAAAGAGGAAAAAAACAAACTGAGACAATCTCAAAGATGTGGTCTGAGTTCAGTTCGCTTGAATTCCACGGTCGGTTCCCTTTTTTAGCTCCCCAGGTTCGCTTGTTATTATTCCCGTACCACACTTGACTACCGCAACACCATTTCCCCTGCCATAAACCCTCACATTGATGCTACAAAAGAGAGAAGTTGATGATGTGCAGGTTCCCTGAAAAAAATGCGTGCTGTTTCTAGATATTGATTAGCGATTGTCAAGGATACACAGAAATTCCAAAATGTATGGAGTTTTTAGTTCAGATTATTTGTTTGCCATATGTGATCTATAGCTTAAGAGAGCTTCATAAACGGTTTATTGATAGTGTGAGAAGAAAACATATTTGGAGAGATTTACAACATAGGGTACAAAATCTATTCTAGCTCTTAAAGGGGCAGTAGCCTACTTTTGGGTGTACAATTTTCAATTACAGCATTATTTATTCTGAAGTTATTATGTTTCTATGTATTCTGTTAACAATCAAATGTAAATGTTAATAGTATCTTCTGATTACAAGTATTGTGTCTCATATTTTAACATAGGTATATCTAGCTGTCCGATAACGCATTCTAATTGAATCGCTTGTCCTGCACTTTGTAAAAACCCAGTGAACTGGCAAAAGAGTTGAGTCCTCATTCAAAGGCAAGGGCAGTGTGAATACAAAGCACATTAGACATGTGTCATTCTTGTGGCCCTGTGCTCTAGAGAACATCACACTGCTCAGATGTCTCATCATGTCAACCGGAGAGGTCACACCTGTCCCAGTCTCTGTTCCTGGAAGGGATCAGCTGTGCAGTGTGTGTGTGTGTGTGCAAGCTCTGTGGCGTCATGGTGAAATACCTGCCCATGGGGCAGCATGGGGCACCAGGTGTGGCTGTACAAAGCACAGCTTATTCACTGAAATCTTCCATATACTATAAGCCAACTGAACTCTGGAAGCTATCTGAACTCTGGAACATGAATGAGCTGTTCCTAAATTCACCTAGTATTTTTGCATTAGCATTACTTTTGCATTAGCATTATTTTGTGTATTATTTGGTGACATATTAGATCAAAAAAGTTGGTACACTCAAACTATTGTAGTAGTACACACATAGGTCTAAATGCCTTTTTCCTTTTCTCTTTCAATAGAATATTCCTACTTGGAAACCTTAAACCACACTTGGCAGTGAAATTGCTAGAGAGAACATAAAACAGGAGGGTGTTGTTCTAAATGTTGGGGGGACAGATTTGTTGCCAGCATGACTAAGACAATAACTGCATTTTGGTTTTATTTAGGAAATGGACACAGTATCTTTGTTCACTAATTTTAAGCGCAACCTTATCTTTGACTTTGAAGGGTATAAATTATTTGAAAATACATTTCATTGCCATTATACCTTAAAAAAAAATGCAATATAGACAAAAACAAATAACAATGAAATACCCATGAATTTATTTTCATGTTTATTTTTCCCCATTAAAAACACTCTTACATATCTGGCTCGGTTGGAACTGTTGCTGTTAAAATTCAATAAATAATTTCATTCTGAACTGGAATAAAGGATTAATCACATCACACAGATGTATAACAGAACACACACGCACAGGCTTTTTGATCGTGCAACCCAAAGTATTCTGTATACATCTGGCCCTTCTGTGTTAACAAACCTCCAAACGAGCTTCAAAGCCATACAACACTCCTTCCGTGGCCTCCAACTGCTTAAATGCTAGTAAAACGAAATGCATGCTCTTCAACCGATCGCTGCCTGCACCCGCTTGCCCGCCCAGCATCACTACTCTGGACGGTTCTGACTTAGAATATGTGGACAACTATAAATACCTAGGTGTCTGGTTAAACTGTAAACTCTCCTTCCAGACTCACATTAAGCATCTCCAATCCCAAATTAAATCTAGAATCAGCTTCCTATTTCCCAACAAAGCCTCCTTCACTCATGCTGCCAAACATACCCTCGTAAAACTGACTATCCTACCGATCCTTGACTTCGGTGATGTCATTTACAAAATAGCCTCCAGCAAATTGGATGCAATCTATCAGTGTCACCTGTTTTGTAACCAAAGACCCATATACTACCCACCACTGCGACCTGTATGCTCTCGTTGGCTGGCCCTCGCTTCATATTCGTCGCCAAACCCACTGGCTCCAGGTCATCTGTAAGTCCTTGCTAGGTAACGCTCAGCCTTATCGCAGCTCACTGGTCACCATAGCAACACCCAACAACCTCCTTTCTTAATTCTATTGTGTTATTGACTGTATGATTGTTTATCTCATGTGTAACTCTGTGTTGTTTTTGTCACACTGCTTAGCTTTATCTTGGCCAGGTCGCAATTGTAAATGAGAACTTGCTCTCAACTGGCCTACCTGGTTAAATAAAGGTGAAATAAAAAAAATAACTAAAAAAGTAACAATACAGATTAAAAAAAATCTGGCCTACTGTACATCTTACTGTATAAATTATTGTTGAACGTCTAGGTTGGAACTGTGGCTCTTAAAATACCTTTTTTATTCTGAACTGGAATAAAGTGATTGATCACATCACAGACCAGAAAACACACATACATAGTCCTAATGAGAGGTGTGTAACTGGTTGAAGTTTTCAACAAGCATGTCTATTCTGGACTCAGTTTCTGACAGTGCAACACTGAGGTCATGGTCAGCATTAACACTGTACTTGAGAACCCTGATTTGCATTAGGTATGTGGTGCAAACTGGATCAGAACATCTACTGCTTTCTCAGTCAGGCAGGAGACCCCTTAAAGCTGCAGATTAGCAACCTAGAACTGACAAACTGTGTTTGTCTCAAAAATCATCTTGCTTCAATCAGTTTATTCCAGTTCAGAATAAAACATATTAGTTGTAACAACAACAGTTCCAACCTAGACTTGTTTTCAACAATAATTTCTACAGTAAAATTTATAGTAGGCCTGATCATTTTTCATCTTCATCTGTACTGTTTCTTGGGGTTGCTTTGGCTAATGTTAGCTATTTGCTGTGTAACGTTACAAGGCCAGGGAATTGTTTGAAAGAGAAACTCACATCTACTACTATGAGAGATAGTACTCCCTTATTTCTGCTTATCATCATCTGTTCTAAAATGACAACAATGCATTGCTAGTTGACTTTTCTACTTTCGTAGCACTGTTTCCTGAAGCATTCTGCCCTGTTCTTAAAGAACTCCCTGGGTTTACCGTCATGTTGTGCCTGGATGTGTGGTCAGGACGTGTCGTTTTATTAATTTGTTAGTTTTGAGAGACTCATTACTATGCACTACCCTACTAAGCACTTCCCCACACAAAACATATTGTGGGCGCTCATCGTTATTTCTCGAAGTTTGTATGAAACCAAGAGAGAGAGTAATCGTTCTATTTGCTTTTCATCACGATTGAGCTCAGTCAGAACTTGTGGCTAGCTTGAGGCCTTTTGATGACAGCAGTTAGTGATGGCGAGTGGTAATAACAAGTCAGTGGCTTGAACGATAGCGCTGCAACGTGTGGGTCGCGGAGTGATCTTCAAGAAAACTACAGAAAAATGATCCGGTGAACGGCGAAGCACCACGGGCATCTATCTCCCTCTACCTCTCCCACTCACGCAGCTGCCAAACTGAGCAGAGACCGCTGATAAGCAGAGAGCGCACTGAACGGAGAGCGCAGTTGCACTTGGCCAAATCAATTACAGTAATTAATGAAGTAATTAGACATTTACGTCGCGACCCACCATTAACAGGTCCCTCACCCACTTTGGGTCGCAACCCATACTTTAAGGAATGCTGCGTTAACAATGTTTCAAAAGCCAACAAAAAGACATAACAAAAATGTAACTCCATAGACCGAACATAGAGTTAGAAGTGCTACATGTTAACTGACTTTTGACAAGTTCTGGACACATTCTCTGGGTTATTTGCCAAATTGTACAACGTTTGTTGCACTTTTTCAGCCGATAGCTTTTGATAAATCCCGTTGCAATCGCAGTTTTAAAAACTATTGCTAACAGTTTGCTACTTTGTCTGCTTCCCCCATCTGCACGAAAATGACAGGTGAGCATTGGGTCAGTAATCGAAAGGTCACTGGTTCGAATTCCTTAGCCGGCAAGGTGGAAATAAATCTGCAGTTCAGCCCTTGAGCAAGGCAGTTAACGAAGCCATCATCGACTAAGGAGGTTTTATCCAACATGTCTCCGGACCTACTCATTGCCACAGTCTGCTGGATCTAGTTTTGTCCCATGGAATACATATTGTCGATCTAAATGTTTTTCCTCATAATCCTGGGCTATCGGACCACCATTTTATTATGTTTGCAATCGCAACAAATAATCTTCTCAGACCCCAAACAAGGATCATCAAAAGCAGTGCTATAAAGTCTTGGACAACCCAAAGATTCCTAGATGCCCTTCCAGACTCCCTCTGCCTACCCAAGTATGTCAGAGTAAAAAAATCTGTTAACCACCTAACTGAGGATCAATTTAACCTTGTGTAATACCCTAGATGCAGTTGCACCCCTAAAAACAAAAAACATTTCACAAGAAATTAGTTCCCTGGTATACAGAAAATACCCAAGACCTGAAGCAAGCTTCCAGAAAATTGTAACGGAAAGGGCACTCCACCAAACTGGAAATCTTCCGACTAGCTTGGAAATCTTCCGAATGCTGCTCGATCATCCTATTTTTCCAACCTAATTGAGGAGAACAAGAACAATCCACATTTTATTTTTGATACTATCGTAAAGCTAACTAAAAATAGGCATTCCCCGAGAAAGGATGGCTTTCACTTAAGCAGTGATGAATTCATGAACTTCTTTGACGAAAAGATCACTATCATTAGAAAGCAAATTACAGACTCCTCTATGAATCTGCATATTTCTCCAAAGCTCAGAGTCTGAACAGAACTGCCAGGACCTAGGATTGATGGAGACACTGAAGTTTTTAAATGCTGTATCTCTTGACACATTCATTTATGAAAATAGTCATGGCCTACTTCCTGTGCTTGGCCCTCCTACAATGGGGAGAACAAGTATTTGATACACTGCTGATTTTGCAGGTTTTCCTATTTACAAAGCATGTAGAGGTCTGTCATTTTTATCATAGGTACACTTCAACTGTGAGAGACGGAATCTAAAACAAAAATCCAGAAAATCACATTGTATGATTTTTAAGTAATTAATTTGCATTTTATTGCATGACATAAGTATTTGATACATCAGAAATGCAGAACTTAATATTTGGTACAGAAACCTTTGTTTGCAATTACAGAGATCATACGTTTCCTGTAGTTCTTGACCAGGTTTGCACACACTGCAGCAGGAATTTTGGGCAATACGGACTTTCAGCTCCCTCCAAAGATTTTCTATTGGGTTCAGGTCTGGAGACTGCCTAGGCCACTCCAGGACCTTGAGATGCTTCTTAAGGAGCCACTCCTTAGTTGCCCTGGCTGTGTGTTTCGGGTCGTTGTCATGCTGGAAGACCCAGCCACGACCCATCTTCAATGCTCTTACTGAGGGAAGGAGGTTGTTGGCCAAGATCTCGCGATACATGGCCCCAACCATCCTCCCCTCAATACGGTGCAGTTGTCCTGTCCCCTTTGCAGAAAAGCATCCCCAAAGAATGTTTCCACCTCCATGCTTCACGGTTGGGATGGTGTTCTTGGGGTTTTTACTCATCCTTCTTCTTCCTCCAAACACGGCGAGTGGAGTTTAGACCAAAAAGCTCTATTTTTGTCTCATCAGACCACATGACCTTCTCCCATTCCTCCTCTGGATCATCCAGATGGTCATTGGCAAACTTCAGACGGGCCTGGACATGCGCTGGCTTGAGCAGGGGGACCTTGCGTGCGCTGCAGGATTTTAATCCATGACGGCGTAGTGTGTTACTAATGGTTTTCTTTGAGACTGTGGTCCCAGCTCTCTTCAGGTCATTGTCCAGGTCCTGCCGTGTAGTTCTGGGCTGATCCCTCACCTTCCTCATGATCATTGATGCCCCACGAGGTGAGATCTTGCATGGAGCCCCAGACCGAGGGTGATTGACGTCATCTTGAACTTCTTCCATTTTCTAATAATTGCGCCAACAGTTGTTGCCTTCTCACCAAGCTGCTTGCCTATTGTCCTGTAGCCCATCCCAGCCTTGTGCAGGTCTACAATTTTAGCTCTGATGTCCTTACACAGCTCTCTGGTCTTGGCCATTGTGGAGAGGTTGGAGTCTGTTTGATTGAGTGTGTGGACAGGTGTCTTTTATACAGGTAACGAGTTCAAACAGGTGCAGTTTATACAGGTAATGAGTGGAGAACAGGAGGGCTTCTTAAAGAAAATCTAACAGGTCTGTGAGAGCTGGAATTCTTACTGGTAGGTAGGTGACCAAGTACTTATGTCATGCAATAAAATGCACATTAATTACTTAAAAATCATACAATGCGATTTTCTGGATTTTTGTTGTAGATTCCGTCACTCACAGTTGAAGTGTACCTATGATAAAAAATTACAGACCTCTACATGCTTTGTAAGTAGGAAAACCTGCAAAATCGGCAGTGTATCAAATACTTGTTCTCCCCACTGTATGTTGAAAATAATAAATGGCTCCCTGTCCTCCTGGTGTGTACCAAACTCACTAAAAGTGGCAGTAATAAGGCCTCTTTTGAAAAAGCCAAACCTTGATCCTATATCCTCTACAAATGTATTTAAAAAGTTTTTGCGCAGCAACTCACTGCCTTCCTGAAGACAAATAATGTATACGAAATGCTTCAGTCTAGTTTTAGACCCCATCATAACACTGCACTCGTGAAGGTGGTTAATGACGTTTTAATGTTGTCAGACCAAGGCTCTGCATCTGTCCTCGTGATCCTAGATCTTAGTGCTGCTTTTTACACCATCGATCCTCACTTTCTTTTGGAGAGATTGGAAACCCTAATTGGTCTACATGGACACATTCTTGCCTGGTTTAGATCTGTGGATGGTTTGTCCTCTGACAAATCAATAGTAAGTGTCAGTGTTCCTCAAGGTTCTGTTTTAGTACCACTATTGTTTTCACTATATATTCTACCTCTTGGTGATGTCATCCAGAAACACAATGTCAACTTTCACTGCTATGCGGATGACACACAGCTGTACATTTCGACATGGTGAAGCCCCAAAATTGCCTACCCTGGAAGCCTGTGTTCCAGATAAGGAAGTGGATGGCGGCAAATGTTTTACTTTTAAACTCGGACTAAATAGAGATGCTAGTTCTAGGTCCCAAGAAACAAAGAAATCTGCTGTTGCATCTGACAATTAATCTTGATGGTGGTACAGTCATCTCAAATAAAACTGTGAAGGACCTTGGCGTTACTCTGGACCCTGATCTCTCTTTTGACGAACATATCAGGAATATTTCAAGGACAGTTTTTTTCCATCTTCGTAACATTGCAAAAATCTGAAGCTTTTTGTCCAAAAATGTTGCAGGAAAGCTCATCCTTGCTTTTGTCACTTGTTGATTACTGCAATGCTCTACTTTCCGGCTACCCGGATAAAGCACAAAATAAACTTCAGTTAGTGCTAAACACGGCTGCTAGAATCTTGACTAGAACCAAACATTTTTTATCATATTACTCCAGTGCTAGCCTCGCTATACTGGCTTCCTTTTAAGGCTAGGGCTGATTTCAATGTTTTACTGCTAACCTACAAAGCATGGGCTTGCTCTTACCTTTCTTTCCAATTTGGACCTACCATACATACCAACACATACAAGACCCAGGCCTCCTAATTGTCCCTAGAATTTCTAAGCAAACAGCTGGAGGCAGGGCTTTCTCCTATAGAGCTACATTTTTATGGAATGGTCTGCCTATCTATGTGAGAGACCTTTTAAGTCTTTACTGAAGACTCATCTCTTCAGTATGATTGAGTGTAGTCTGGCCCAGGGGTGCGAAGGTCAACGGCAAGGCACTGGAGATACGAACCGCCCTTGCTGTCTCTGCCTGGCCGGCTCCCCTCTCTCCATTGGGCTTCTCTACCTCTGACCCTATTACGGGGACTGAGTCACTGGCTTACTAGTGGTCTTCCATGCTTTCCTAGGAAGGGTAGGTCCCTTGAGTGGGTTGAGTCACTGACGTGATCTTCCTGTCCTGTTTTGCGCCCCCTCGGGCTCGTGTGGTGGAGGAGATCTTTGTGGGCCCTAGGACCATGCCTCAGAACTACCTGGCCTGATGACTCCTGGCTGTCCCCAGTCCACCTTATCGTGCTGCTGCTCCAGTTTCAACTCTTCTGCCTGCGGCTATGGAACCCACACCTGTTCACCGGAAGTGCTACCTTGTGCCGGACCTGCTGTTTTTGACTCTCTCTGAATGCTCGGAAATGAAAAGGGACATTTACTCCTGAGGTACTGACCTGTTTCACCCTCTACAACCACTGCAATTATTATTTGACCCTGCTGGTCATCTATGAATGTTTGAACATCTTGAAGAACAATCTGGCCTTAATGGCCATGTACTCTTATAATCTCCACCCAGAAGACGACTGGCCACCCCTCAGAGCCTGGTTCCTCTCTAGTTTTCTTCTTAGTTTCCTGCCTTTCTTGGGAGTTTTTCCTAGCCACCGTGCTTCTACATCTGCATTGCTTGCTCTTTTGGGTTTTAGGCTGTTTTTCTGTATAGCACTTTGTGACATCTGCTGATGTAAAAATAAATAAATAAATTTGATTGAATATGATTGATTAAACGTCAACAACTTCTCCCTGGGCGCCAATAACTTGAATGCCGATTAAGGCAGCCCCCTCTCCGCACCTCTCTGATTCAGAGGGGTTGGGTTAAATCCAGAAGACACATTTCGGTTGAATGCATTCAGTTGTGCAACTGACTAAGTATCCCCCTTCCATAACATTTCTCCAGTCCCTTCCGTGTAACCACTGTGACTCAAGCAGTGTACCCGTACTGTCTAGCTTCAACCCTCTGTCTTTTCAGATCTTTTTTTGTCATATTACTTTGGAGCAGAGTTTCGTGGCCTTGTGCCATGGTGCATTAATGCAAAAGCCAGCCTGTGGGACCAACGCTCTACAACACACAGAAATGAACTATAAATAAGTCCAGGCCCTGAAAATCATGAGATTGATGTGTGATCGTAATTGCATTATAGCTATTTATATGTTATATGTTTTCATATGAGAACCAACTATTTAATAAGTGAAGATGTCAAAAGTATTTTTCATCATTTGAATTTGTATGAAAAAAATGCAAGCTGGATACATTTTATCCGCATTTAAAAATATATAAATGTAAGCAAAACAATACTTATTCTTGATCTAAGGGAGAAATAGTAAGCCCATTGAGCCCATGGGATGTTACATTTTGTTTGCCTACATTGTAAGCCAATAGATGGAGAGAGATGCCTAAATGATCCCCAGTGCCACATGATTACAGATAGGCATGCATGGAGCCTATTAGAATTATAAAACACTTAGACTTACTGTAGATTTCAGTTTACTCCTTTGACCAACTAGAAAACACTTGCTCTTATACCTATTTAATAACTCAGTAATGAATTACTACAGTAGCAACATATTTCAAGTTAATACACAGGTGTAGGAGCAAATCATTGAATCCCAACAACTGTCTGACCTGATCATCTTAAAGAGAGCCACAGGATGTTTTATTTCACAAGGTAAGTTGACTGAGAACACATTCTCAGCAACAACCTGGGGAATAGTTACAGGGATGAATAAGCCAATTGTAAGCTGGGGATGATTAGGTGACCATGATGGAATAAAGGACAGCTTGGGAATTTAGCCAGGACACCAGGGTTAACACCCCTACTCTTACAATAAGTGCCATGGGATCTTTAATGACCTCAGAGAGTCAGGAAACCTGTTTAACATCCCATCTGAAAGACAGCACCATACACAGGGCAGTGTCCCCAATCACTGCCCTGTGGCATTGGGATATTTTTTAGACGAGCAAAAGAGTGCTTCCTACTGGCCCTCCAACACCACTTCCAGCAGCATCTGGTCTCCCATCCAGGGACTGACCAGGACCAACCCTGCTTAGCTTCAGAAGCAAGCCAGCAGTGGGATGCAGGGTGGTATGCTGCTGGGATGCAAACCTAACTTGGATATGTGAATGGTCCCATAACACTCAATCGGCCCAGGGTGGGAATCCTGTGGGCTTCTTTGCCTATGGCATCCCACTCCATCTGACCAATAATTATATAAGGCTATGATCTGGACATAGTAGCTGCTATAGACATCTGCATAGGTTGTCACGGTTTGGAGATGTGGCACTGGAGAGTATGACATGCACTGTTATGCAAAGCCACTCACAATACATACAGTAGATGGTGTTTCAGCATAACATTTTTGAAAGATATTAATTTCCTTTGGTAGCAGAACCTTGTGAATTTTCTAAAGTCGTATAGCTGTAATTCCTTTTGGCCGATCAGTTGGAAACTCCTATTAGCTCCTGCACTTGACCTCACAAACCCTGCCATTCCATCCTAGTTGTCACCATAAGTTCGCCCTCGAACCAAGTCACATTACAACATTCTTTTGTTTTACCATTTTATTGGAAAAAAGAGAAAACTTCTAACTATCTCATACCATTCCATTGTTCCAAAAAAGCATATTTTTTTTGTGGCAAAACGTGACAGTGTTGAGACAGGGCTAGGCTGATTAATCAAAAGTCTTCCACAGATATCACCTTTCTTTCTTTCACTCAGAGGTTAGTTAGCTAAAGAGTACAGAGCAGTGCTTTCAGTGCGGATCAGTAAAAAGCCAAATAGAGGCGCGTCCCCTGGGTCATAGATTCATGTGCTTTGGGGGAGTGAACAATAGGCTAGCACCATGTAGTAAGATTGTGAAAAGGCTTGTGAATTAAAAAACATTTTTTTTACATTAAAGATATTGGAACCCACACGAATTTCACAAACTAAAAATGTGATATTTGGTGACGGGTACACGGTAATCATAGCAAAACCTGTAAAGAAAACAGAAACAGTTTACTTGCTCAGCACATTTGAATGAGATTATCACACAATTAGTTATTTTTAATAAAGAGTATGAATACCCCGACAATAGTCATTTGATGTTGACTTAATCTCAAGTAAACTGGTAGAAACAAATAGTCTGGAATTCAAAGTAAAGTGAAACAATAGTGAAACAGAGCGTGCATTCAGTTGGGATCCCAGACTGACAGACAGACAGGAGAGGAAACCCTGAGAGTAACACTGATTTTATATTTAAGGCGATAGTCTGGGAGATCATACTTAATGTAAGTATCCATCCTGTGATCTGCCCTTAATTAAAATACTCAAACATGCCACGTGGTGATGGTGATTACTAACTAGCCTGGAATCCAAACCGAATATCGCTTTCTATTCAGTTTGGATTGCAGGCTTGATGATGATACCATGTTAAGGTGAAGTTAATGTTTTTTTGGAGTACATGATGCTTTGTTTCTTACAACACAGGACAAAATACACAAAAATATATTTCTGAATCATGCATTGTGAAAAACAGGCATGAATGTTGGCACATAGATGATGAAATGGGAATGTACTCTTGAGTTATAAAATGTACAATTCATTTTCTCCCTCCTCTCTTTTGCATAGGAAAATACAAACACATACACACACACACAAATGCCTGTGCATACAAAAACACTTCACCTAAGACTCAAAGTTGTTATAATTCATCTCTCATCTTCTCGCCCTTAGGTCGGACCAGTCTACCGAGGAAGAGGATGGAGTTGGTCTTGGTGTCCTTCACAAGGAAAATGAAGGGGTGGTCAGCGTAGAACAACTTAGGGTTTTTCAGTTTATCGGTGCCAAAGATGCTGGTATTGATGGGGTTCCCATCAGTGTCCCACTCCATGGCAGAGGCATGGAAGACGTTGGATAGGTACAGGTCCTTCTTCCCAGAGATGTTGGACAGGTCCGCCTTGGTCTTATCCACAGCCTCTGTCAGACCCAGCTCCCCAAGGTGTTTCTGTGTGTGTGTGTGTGTGTGTGTGTGTGTGTGTGTGTGTGTGTGTGTGTGTGTGTGTGTGTGTGTGTGTGTGTGTGTGTGTGTGTGTGTGTGTGTGTGTGTGTGTGTGTGTGTGTGTGTGTGTGTGTGTGAGAGAGAGAGAGAGAGAGAGAGAGAGTTGTAAAGGAGTTCAGCCACCTAAGAGCATCGGGGATGTGTACTGTATAGTTAGTGTATACTAACATGTTATTCAAACTTGCATCTCATAAACATTTAATAAATGTGGTTTTCACCAATGACTTGTGCCATGTCTAGGTTTTTCCAGTACCTGGATGTTGTGGCTGACTTCCATGCTGACTTTGGGCAGAGACACAGCCACAGCCGTCTCCTTCAGCTTGCCCATCCAGTCATCCAGCTGCTTGCAGGTCAGCAGCTTCTCCAGCCTCTCCAGGGACTCCACGTGGTAGGGCATGAAGAACACCAGGCTGGATTTTTTATGGGCCAGGGGTATGCTCAGGATTAAAAGCTTATTCACTGTATCCTCGTGGAAACCATAGAGACCTGCAGGTACAACCAGTATGAGTACAGACTCAGAGACATTTCTAGAGCTTTTCTTTACATCTTCCTTCAAACTGAAATTAAAACACCCCAGTTCAGTTTAAATATACTGTTTAATATTATGTTGAGGGACATGTTGTAATTGATTAACCTGTGCGGTGCATCATGGGTACACCAACAGTGTGAGAGCGGGACACCAGGAAGCCACGGTTGTCCACCATCTTTTGGTGGAACTGTTCATCCCAATGGGCTGTTCAGATTGAAAGTAAAATACAATTGACTGTAAATTAGTAAATATGTGAATGGATGAAAAAACAAGGCAAAAGAGAGAAGAGTATCTCCTAAGTGCTGGTGCTTTGTAAGATCAAACTCACGTTTGAAGAACATGGCGTTGATGATCATGGCCCCATCGGTCCTCTCCACATCCTTGGTGACCTCGGGCAGCTTGCCGTCGGTGGACTTGGCCGCCCAATCGTTGATGGACTTCACAGCGCTCTTCTTGTCCTTAAAGTTGATCTTAGTGTGGTCATAGTTGTAGTGCTTCTTGCTGCTCTTGACAAAGGCATCTGCGAAGTTGACCGAGCTGGGGCTGTAGATGCGGTTGCTGATCTTCCAGGTGACGTTGCGGGTCTTGGAGTTGCTGACCTCCTCTAGGAGCTCGGCCAGGCCGGCGTGAAGCTGCTCGTCCTTCACCTTGTCGGCACTCAGCACGGTCTTTACCTGGGAGGCGGTGGAGGCCTTGCCCCCGAGGGCCACCAGGCCCAGGGAAGAGGCCACAACCACGGGGGAGATGAGGATGTTCTCCAGGTCCTTCTCCTTGACCATGTTCTGGTAGAGGCTAAAGGCCAGGCTGGCGCTGTTGTTGGCCAGCAGGGTGGCGTGGTTACTTAGGACCTTGTCTGCCAAGGTGGCAGTAGCAGCGGAGGCTGCGGTGGCCAGTAGGGCCATGGCTACCAGGTTAGTCACACACATAGTGTCAGAACGATCATTAAAGACCTGAGAGGGGACATGATAGAGCATCAGAGCAATTACAGAGCAACAGAGTCTCAAATCTTTAGTGTCAGAGGAAAATTAAATGAAATTTGCCCTGGATTTTGAGAACAGAAAACCTTTGTAGGACTTCTCTCCTTACTCTCGCCAGTCATAGCACGAGTTAAGGAGATAACCCACTTCTCCAACCTGTTGCTGAGATTCACGTGGAATACCACTCGTCCTTTATTCATCCTGAATGATGCAGAATAGACATGCTGTGTGGTATACTAAGCTTTCAGTATGCGGTCTGTAATGTAATTCATTGGTGGAGAATCTGAGAGCAGGTTTGCCCATGCCAAGTTCAAGGCAAGACTCAAGAGCCACGTTTATACTGCAGCTGTTTCAATCAAGCTCTCGCTTCATCTGGTGGACCAATCACTTTTTTGTTATCTTGCTACTCGAAGGAGTGTTGCCCTACAGGAAGACTACACAGACAAGTGCTCAACAGGGTCAGATTTAACTGCAGAATCTAAACAAAAGGATTGTATGCATCCTCTGAGGCCTGGAATGAGTGACCTTTTAAGTAGGTGCGAGGTTTCAAATGTTTCACTGTCTTAACAGAAGGTTGGATCTTTCAGCTTACTCAGGCTGTCATGTCTGTGCTATAGGGATGTGATGTTTTCAAAGTTTTGTTGGAAGTACAGATGATTTCAATACATTCTCAATTTGCATTATATCTATCATTTCAAAAAACAGACCAATCAGCACTGCCACAGTGTGAGAGAGTCTATAGGAGGAGGGATATTCAAGTTTACATCATCATCATCATTAATATCTGTCTGAACATACAGTATGTTTATAAATTACACAGCTCATTTACCTCTGCGTAATCGATCGGATGCTTTCTCGAGTCTCGACACTCTCTACCACCATGTAAAGAGAGATGCCCCATGGCAGAGCAAACTGTGCGTTAGATCAGAGCACAGATAGTCTGTTGCTGGGTGGGGCCGTTACTAATAAGATAGGCCTACTCTACAGACAAGGCACAATTCAAAGCAGCATTGCCACTCAAATGATAATCACTTTTAATTGATCATCACAACATTTTCACTGTTATGTGATCCATTAACTAAGCGTGAACACTGAAGATGGAGGAAGAAGTATGTTTTAGCCTGTCAACTTTTCACATGCATCTTTTCCATTCAACTGGCCTACAACATGCTCAACGTGAAGCTGTATTCTAATGCAGCACTACATTCTCTAAAGGCATTTTATAACCCTAAGCCCAAAATGGAGGGACTTTTCACATTCCTGGTCAGACATTTTCCTTCAGTTAACACAGTTCAGTGAATATCCCTCCCCCACTCTCACTCTCATCTCATCCCCCTTTAACTTACCAGGCTCTTTCAGCAGTTTTACTCTAGTATCTCTCTCAGCTTCCACACGGACAGATCTTCAGCTGGTCTATAAACCGTGGGAAATGAATTTCTGGAAGTTGGGAAAATAAGTATTTCAATGAGGTGCAGTGATTTTCCATGCACAGTGAGCTGAGCTGGACCCTCCCACTGTATCCATTACTGTGGAGCAGCTATGCAGAGGGACTTTCCCCCTCCAGGTCCTAAAGCCTGAGACACACTGAGTGCTCATTCACACTGTCGACAGACATCTGGCAGAGTTTCTGTAAAGTTCATAGTTCTGTATTCTGAAATTATACTTATTTAATATACTGTACACAGTTTTAGACCATGCAACATGATTTACCATAGCCCTACTGCAAGGCTGAAGGCTGAAGAATAATCATTTTTAGGGTGTAGAAAGTACTTCGGTATTATAATTGTTATGATTTAGTAAAGTTTACTTTCTAGTTGCGAAGGTTTTACTGTCCACCTCTTCCTCCCAGTGCCACGTTTGCGGCTGTGTCTGTCTGATTTGCGAGGCTTGTAGCGTGGGATGCAGGAGGGGGATGTGTCCATTCAATGCTGGGCCATGCCAAATTGTTAAAATGCCCTGGTGTCTAACGGCACATAGTTTGATTCTCTTTTCCCAAAAATGGGCACAATTTTTTCCTCTGTGGACATGCAGTATATCCAATTATTCCTTGTCTAAAAAGCACCCATTTAGGTACTCTCAAACATAGTAGTGTTTCTACTGAGCAGCAATAAAGTTTAGGAAATCACTCAACATGCCACAGTAGCCCAGTGTTTGGTGCCAAGGAATTTGTGACATCATATTAGAAATTAGGTCATATTACATTGGCTACGCCTCAGCACTGCTAGAGTGAAAAGGCTATGTATAAGAAGCATGTTCTGTTGATGTTTAGATTACTGAACTACTTACATAGAGCCAACATTGGTTTGAGGATGAAAAAAGTAACCCCACACCATATCTTCAACCTCAACATGAAAAGCATAGCTTTCAGCTACATGTTTAGTGCTTTTGTACTAAACTCAGCAAACAAAGAAACGTCCCTTTTTCAGGACCCTGTCTTTCAAAGATCATTCGTAAAAGTCCAAATATCTTCACAGATCTTCATTGTAAAGGGTTTAAACACGGTTTCCCATGCTTGTTCAATGAACCATAAACAATTAGTGAACATGTACAGTGCCTTGCGAAAGTATTCGGCCCCCTTGAACTTTGCGACCTTTTGCCAGATTTCAGGCTTCAAACATAAAGATATAAAACTGTATTTTTTTGTGAAGAATCATCAACAAGTGGGACACAATCATGAAGTGGAACGACATTTATTGGATATTTCAAACTTTTTTAACAAATCAAAAACTGAAAAATTGGGCGTGCAAAATTATTCAGCCCCCTTAAGTTAATACTTTGTAGCGCCACCTTTTGCTGCGATTACAGCTGTAAGTCGCTGGGGGTATGTCTCTATCAGTTTTGCACATCGAGAGACTGACATTTTTTCCCATTCCTCCTTGGAAAACAGCTCGAGCTCAGTGAGGTTGGATGGAGAGCATTTGTGAACAGCAGTTTTCAGTTCTTTATACACATTCTCAATTGGATTCAGGTCTGGACTTTGACTTGGCCATTCTAACACCTGGATATGTTTATTTTTGAACCATTCCATTGTAGATTTTGCTTTATGTTTTGGATCATTGTCTTGTTGGAAGACAAATCTCCGTCCCAGTCTCAGGTCTTTTGCAGACACCATCAGGTTTTCTTCCAGAATGGTCCTGTATTTGGCTCCATCCATCTTCCCATCAATTTTAACCATCTTCCCTGTCCCTGCTGAAGAAAAGCAGGCCCAAACCATGATGCTGCCACCACCATGTTTGACAGTGGGGATGGTGTGTTCAGCTGTGTTGCTTTTACGCCAAACATAACGTTTTGCATTGTTGCCAAAAAGTTCAATTTTGGTTTCATCTGACCAGAGCACCTTCTTCCACATGTTTGGTGTGTCTCCCAGGTGGCTTGTGGCAAACTTTAAACAACACTTTTTATGGATATCTTTAAGAAATGGCTTTCTTCTTGCCACTCTTCCATAAAGGCCAGATTTGTGCAATATACGACTGATGGTTGTCCTATGGACAGAGTCTCCCACCTCAGCTGTAGATCTCTGCAGTTCATCCAGAGTGATCATGGGCCTCTTGGCTGCATCTCTGATCAGTCTTCTCCTTGTATGAGCTGAAAGTTTAGAGGGACGGCCAGGTCTTGGTAGATTTGCAGTGGTCTGATACTCCTTCCATTTCAATATTATCGCTTGCACAGTGCTCCTTGGGATGTTTAAAGCTAGGGAAATCTTTTTGTATCCAAATCCGGCTTTAAACTTCTTCACAACAGTATCTCGGACCTGCCTGGTGTGTTCCTTGTTCTTCATGATGCTCTCTGCGCTTTTAACGGACCTCTGAGACTATCACAGTGCAGATGCATTTATATGGAGACTTGATTACACACAGGTGGATTGTATTTATCATCATTAGTCATTTAGGTCAACATTGGATCATTCAGAGATCCTCACTGAACTTCTGGAGAGAGTTTGCTGCACTGAAAGTAAAGGGGCTGAATAATTTTGCACGGACAATTTTTCAGTTTTTGATTTGTTAAAAAAGTTTGAAATATCCAATAAATGTCGTTCCACTTCATGATTGTGTTCCACTTGTTGTTGATTCTTCACAAAAAAATACAGTTTTATATCTTTGTTTGAAGCCTGAAATGTGGCAAAAGGTCGCAAAGTTCAAGGGGGCCGAATACTTTCGCAAGGCACTGTACCTGTGGGACGGTCGTTAAAACACTAACAGCTTACAGACGGTAAGCAATTAAGGTCACAGTTATGAAAATTTAGGACACTAAAGAGGCCTTTCTACTGACTATGAAAAACACCAAAAGAAAGATACCCAGGGTCCCTGCTCATCTACGTGAACGTGCCTTAGCCATGCTGAAAGGACGCATGAGGACTGCAGATGTGACCAGGGCAATTAATTGCAATGTCCGTACTGTGAGACATCTAAGACAGCGCTACAGGGAGACAGGACGGACAGCTGATCATCCTCGCAGTGGCAGACCACATGTAACAACACCTGCATAGGATCGGTGCATCCAAACCTCACACCTGTTGGGCAGGTACAGGATGGCAACAACAACTGCTCGAGTTACACCAGGAACGCACAATCCCTCCATCAGTGCTCAGACTGTCCGCAATAGGCTGAGAGAGGCTGGACTGAGGGCTTGTAGGCCTGTTGTAAGGCAAGTCCTCACCAGACATCACCGGAAACAACGTTGCCTATTGGCACAAACCCACCATCGCTGGATCAGACAGGACTGACAAAAAGTGCTCTTCATTGACGAGTCGCGGTTTTGTCTCATCAGGGGTAATGGTCGGATTCGCATTTATCGTCGAAAGAAAGAGCGTTACACCGAGGCCTGTACTCTGGAGCGGGATCCATTTGGAGGTGGAGGGTTCGTCATGGTCTGAGGTGGTGTGTCACAGCATCATCGGACTGAGCTTGTTGTTATTGCAGACAATCTCAACGCTGTGCGTTACAGGGAAGACATCCTCCTCCCTCATGTGGTACCCTTCCTGCAGGCTCATCCTGACATGACCCTCCAGCATGACAATGCCACCAGCCATACTGCTCGTTCTGTGCGTGATTTCTTGCAAGACAGGAATGTCAGTGTTCTGCCATGGCCAGCGAAGAGCCCGGATCTCAATCCCATTGAGCACGCCTGGGACCTGTTGAATCGGAGGGTGAGGGCTTGGGCCATTCCCCCCAGAAATGTCTGGGAACTTGCAGGTGCCTTGGTGGAAGAGTGGGGTAACATCTCACAGAAAGAACTGGCAAATCTGGTGCAGTCCATGAGGAGAAGTTGCACTGCAGTACTTAATGCAGCTGGTGTCCACTCCAGATACTGACTTACTTTTGATTTGGACCCCCTCCTTTATTCAGGGACACATTATTCAATTTCTGTTAGTCACATGTCTGTGGAACTTGTTCAGTTTATGTCTCAGTTGTTGAACTTGATGGAAGAGACCCTCTTTACATACTGTAATGGTTGATAACATCTTGTGGTTTTTGCACACATTTCTACACATTCTTACAGACCAGTCCGTTATTGCTTTCATTGTGGTAAGGCTGTGTACAGTATATAAAGGGCTATAAAGTGCAGTCTCCAACTAAGATCTTATAGACAAAGGCAAACACAATGTTCTCTATCATTATTGGATGACTGGATTGAATAAACCTTCACATAGAACTTCATAGCTCACTTTGGTTACTGCCTGCAAATTATTGCAAGATGCATGTAAAAATAGCAACAATAGCAGCATGGGAATCCCATCAACATACAGTAGGGAAAAGGGGCAGGGGAACAGGATGTGCATCCGTCTCCATGTTGTACAGCTTCCTGTGATGGCCTGCCTTGTTTCCACATCCAGAAATAACACGTAGCATAGGAGTGGAGACACAGATCATGGAGGGGGGAAAATAAGCATTCAAGCGAAAACAGGTTTCAGCACCTTAGCTGCACTTACTAAATTAAATTAACTCATTAATAAGGGAGGTTTTTTTTCATGTTTTGTGTATCAAATAAAGTACTTTTTTGTTTGAGAGAACCATCAGTTATTTTATCTTTAAAAGAACCATCAGTTTAGAGCAGGGTTTCCCAAACTCGGTCCTGGGGCCTCACAGGGGTGCATGTTTGGGTTTTTGCCCTAATGCTACCGCGCTGATTAAAATAATCAAAGCTTGATGATGAGTTGGTTATTTGAATCAGAGAATTGACAAACATTTTTTTACTCATGCTCTAAACCAGAGTATCCAAAACTCTGTCCTGGGGCCCCACCTGGGTGCACATTTAGCCTTTTGCCCAAGAGACCAAGTTTTGGATACTCTGGTTTAGAGGATGAGTAAAACATTTTTTTGTAAATCCTCTATTTTGAGAATGGCAACTTCCATATGTTAATATAGCTCACAGTTCTCATGTATTGAAGCAGAAGAGCATCCCCAAGAGACACCTTATTCTTCAGCTGTAAACTATTTTTCAGCAAACCTTAACTTTTGTCTCAAATCTGAGCTCTCTGCTGTGAGGAAGCAGGTCACAGTGTGGGGGTATTCTTCTGTTAGTAATGGAATGTTGCCTGATCTTCTTATGATGTAAGACCTCAGTAAGGTTGCCCTGCATGCTGATGCAACCTTCAGCTGTTTTAATATCACCAACTATGGCCAAACCTACTCAAATATGTGATTTACTGTACAAACTCTGGTACAGTAGTTTAGTGCCTGTCTGGAAGGCGTGAAAGGGTTTAGAGATATTTTGATATAGTTCATTCCGATCCCATTTATGCAGTGTTCTTCAATCATGTCCCTGAAGACCCACTGAGCAGGATTTTGTTCCATCCCAGTACTAACATATCTGATTCTAATCAAGGGGTTAGTTGATATTATTAGAGGAATCAGGTGTGTTATTGCTGGGCTACAGCAAAATCCTGCACACACAGTAGGTATTTTGAATGATGATTGAAGACCACTACACTGACGAATGGAGTTTGTGTAGACAATTAGTATCAGACATAAATTATAGGTGTAATTTTCATCATATTGCTTACTCACGTAGACAGTCCTTTCAGACGGTGTGTCTATTAGGGACTAGTTTACATTTGGAACTGGACAAATGTAAAGAGAGGCCCTCAAGTTAGCTGTGTGAGATACAGAAGGCAATAGCTTCCTCTGGTGGATGAAAATCATCAAATGAATACAGGAGATGATGATGATTCACCACCAGGGTCTGCCAAGTGCTGGGGAATTATTCATGCAGCCACAAGCTCTGTAACTCTCTTGACTAGGATTGAGATATATGTTGTTTTTTTCCAGTGACAGTCACACAATTTCAACCATAGTTTATAAATCTGTAATAAACAGTTAGAAAACAATCAATAAATGTATTAACAGTATAAACTCCTTCTAAACCCCCTTATAAATCAGTGCAGTTAATCTACAGAATAGTGCTCTCAGAAACAGAGAGACACAGAAAGTGTGTAGACCCACCTAACCTTCTTTGCTCACCAACTTCTGTTACAAGATTAAGTAAATTTACTCCACTTGTCAGTTACACAAGTTTAGAGGTACCTGACACAAACATCTCCCAAACCAGGGGTTTAATCTGTGGCCGTTAGGCCTGGAATAAATCTCCTGCTGGATGTCACTCCCTCCCTGTGCCTGGTGTTGGCTCACTGCCTCAGAGCTGTAACAGGGGTTGGTGCTAGATGGCACCTGCGAAGGGCAGCCATCCTGATTCTTGGAGGTACCATAGACATCATCAAGGAGAACAGTTGAAATGTTAAGTGATGGAAATTATGAAATAGTGCAGGACATGTCAATTAGGGCTCCCGAGTATCGCAGCACTAAGGCACTGCATCTTAGTGCAAGAGGTGTCACTACAGTCCCTAGTTCAAATCCAAACTATCACACGTCCAGCCATGATTGCGAGTCCCATAGGGTGACACACAATTGGGCCAGCGTCATCCGAGTTTGGCCGGGGTAGGCCATCATTGTAAATAAAAAATAGTTCTTAAATAACTTGCCTAGTTAAATAAAAAATTAATTCAAGCATCAATACCAAATTCACCCTGTAAAAATGACCAGCCGTAATGATTTAGGACGATTATCCAGGGAACCTATGGAAAATAATTGATCATTCAGTAATTGAGTCCTTTGGAAAATGGAAAATGTCCTATACATTGTGCACTTTTATTTACCTATCCAATGTGTGGGCCTTATTCTGATTAATCTGATCATATATCAGATGCTCATTGTCAGTCACTAGCTGCAACCTAGATCAGGGGTAGACATAACATAGTGAATGTAAATCCATTACACTCCAATTAGTATGATAAGTTACATTTTAATTTGATATGTATTAATTTCTGGATGTCCATATTGTGTATGATATGGTATGCATTCCAATTTGTATGGTATGTTGTGAATTGCAATTCTTAAAAATATGTTACAAATTACAATCATACAAGATGTTATGATTTAGCTAAATGTATCATATTTTATGAATTCCAATTTGTTGAGGCTAACGTTAGCCAGGTGGCTAGGTGGCTAGCTAGGCTAAGGGTTTTGGGTTAAGGTTAGGCGTTAGGTTAAAGGGTTAAGGTTAGGGGAAGGGTTAGCTAACAAGTAGTAATTAATTGTAATTAATTAATTGCTAATTAGCTAAAATGCTAAATTCCATGATGAGATTCGAACACACAACCTTTAGGCCCTACTTTCGTTTTTATCCTGAAGTAAGTAACCTACTGTCTTATATAACCATACCTAACATAACATATCATACTATATTGAACATACATATGAACGCAACATGCAACAATTTCAAAGATTTGGCTGAGGTACAGTTCATATAAGGAAATCAGTCAATTGAAATAAATTCATTAGGCCATAATATATGGATTTCACATGACTGGGCAGGGGCGCAGACAGGGGTGGGCCTGGGAGGGCATAGGCCCACCACTTGGAAGCCTGACCCAGCCAATAAGAATATGTTTTTCCCCACAAAAATGCTTTATTACAGACAGAAATACTCCTCAGTTTCATCAGCTGTCTGGGTGGCTGGTCGCATGTTCCCGCAGGTAAAGAAGCCGGATGTGGAGGTCCTAGACTGGCGTGGTTACACGTGGTCTGCAGTTGTGAGGCTGATTGGACATACTGCCAAATTCTCTAAAATTACATTAGAGGCAGCTTATGGTAGAGAAATGAATATTCAATGGTTGACATTTCTGCAGTCATCATGCCAATTGCACGCTCCCTCTAAACTTGAGACAACTGTGGCATTATGTTGTGTGACGAAACTGCACATTTTAGAGTGGCCTTTTATTGTCCTCATCACAAGGTGCACCTATGTAATGATCATGCTGTTTAATCAGCTTCTTGATATGCCACACCTGTCAGGTTGATGGATTATCTTGGCAAAGAAGAAATGCCCACTAACAGGGATGTACACACATTTTTGCACAACCTTTGAGATAAATAAGCTTTTTGTGTGTATGGAAATGTCTGGGATATTTTCTTTAAGCCCATGAAACATGGGACCACACTTTACATGTTGCATTTATATTTTTGTCCAGTATAATTTGACAGTCCCTGGTTTATGTGTACTATGTTACGTCTAACCTATGATACCAGGCTGCTAGTTTCTAAAGCCCATACCCTGAATTAGTGCCGGGCAGAGGATACATAGCCTTTTCGTAACAGGTCTCTCAGAGCAAAGTGTGTTCACTGCAGCTCCACCCACACCGTGTAGGACGGATTAAGGTTCTATCCTTTTCTGAGAAGTGTGTAAACCTTCGGTGAGTCACAATCCTGTGAGTTATTTTGTTAGAATTCCAATGAAAATTCACTTCGGACATTGTCATTGGAAATGAGCATTCTCGGTGCGCCCACGACTGTAGTTTATGTACCCTAAATGTCATATTTTGTCATTCGATGGTTTGCCGACAAAACCCGAAACCTAATTCTCGCGCAACCACAAAGTTTAGCGAATTATTTGAATTCGGACGAACCCGCAATAACTTCAACGAGGGGACAAGTATCGGTGTACTATCACGGGAATATGGCTATGACCGATATATCTAATAGGCTACCTAGTTTTATAACTTTTGCTTTGGAGAAGATACGCAGTCGTGGAGGGAAGGTGAGTGTTAAACCGACCAATATCACAGCCTACTGTGTGGCTTGCCTTGTTTACCAGCGATCATTTCATGAGTCCTAATGAGACATTGATGACCAGACTGTAGACTGGTCAGACTGTACTGTGGGGGAGACCCGGTGATGGCTGTAACACTTCTGACATTTTTGTCAATTTCTCATAGATTGTTTGAGCTACTGCATTCAACGTGATAGGAACAGCTTCCATCTGTCTGCCACACATGGGTATAGGTATTATCTCTCTAAATAAAACAGATAAATTGTGGCTCTGTGGAAACATTACCCCGCCTTCGGGTCAGTTGAAACAGAGCTTGGGGAAATGTAACAGTTTGAATAAATGCATAAATCACGACATTCAACGACATATTGATAGCTTTTATTGAGAACATGAGAACAGCCGAATTAATAAAATGTTTATTATTTTTACGTTCCATTAACTGGCCCTTCTAAACTACAACATCTGGACTAAACAATTGAATGTTTGTGGTGTCCCTTATGGGAAAAAAACAAATGAATTCCACATGTGAACACGTGTGATCTTGTGTGATGACATGTGATTTTATGTGAAGTTAATGTGATCACGTGAAAACATGTTTTTCGAACAGTTCATGTAACGTTTCACATATGAAAACATGTTTTTGGAACACTTCATGTAACATTTCACATATGAAAATGTGTTTTTGGAACACTTCACATTAGATATTGAAGGGATTTGATTATCTGACACAGGTTGCCCCAGTGTAACAGGTGTGAAATGGCTAGCTAGTTAGCGGAGTGCACGCTAATAGTTTTTCAATCGGTGACGTCATTCCCTCTGAGATCTTGACGTAATTGTTTCCCTTGCTCTGCAAGGGCCGTGGCTTTTGTGGAGCAATAGATAACAATGCTTTGTGGGATACCTAGTCAGTTGTATAACTGAATGCATTCAACTGAAATGTGTCTTCCACATTTAACCCAACCCCTCTGAATCAAAGAAGTATGGGGGGCTGCCTTAATTGACATCCATGTCTTTGGCACTCAGGGGACAGTGGGGTAACTGCCTTGCTCAGGGGCAGAACAACAGATTTTCACCTCGTCAGTTCAGGGATTCGATTCAGCAACCTTTCTGTTACTGGCCCAACGCTCTAACCACTATCCTATCTGCCCAGTGGTTTTGCTGATGTGTTCAGAGGGTCCCTGGTTCGAGCCCAGGTTGGAGAGGGACAGAAGCAGAACTGTTACATTGATGCTGTTGACTCGGATCACTGGGTGCTGCATGAAAGGGGGGTGAAATGGCTAGTTAGTTAGCGGGGTGCGCGCTAATAGCGTTTCAATTGGTGACATCACTCACTCTGAGACCTTGAAGTAGTTGTTTCCCTTGCTCTGCAAGGGCTGCAGCTTTTGTGGAGTGATGGGTGGAGTGATGGGTAACAATGCTTTGTGGGAGGCAGTTGTTGATGTGTTCAGAGGGTCCTTGGTTCGAGCCCAGGTTGGGGCGAGGAGAGGGACGGAAGAGACATTGTTACACCAGGTAAAAAGTGATTGCATTCATTTTGGAACTGGGCTGCCTCCCGGAAGTGAGCCAGGTGCCCCGTTCAAAGCCCATTGCGAAGTCTGCTGAAAACAAAAGTGACGTAGATTAAGCACACAAATGTTATGTAATGGTCCCAGATAGTCCCAAACCATTATAAGTAAAGTAATGGTATGGTGGTTTTAAAGTAAGTGGTATGCTGTTCCATCTCAAATATAACCCCACCTGGGATTTGGACTCCCACTTTCTGGATTTTAGGTGTGCTGATCTTTCTGCTGAGCAATAATGTCTGTAGCATTCCCCTACACATTCTGTGCATAGATTTATTATAGGCATTGAGAGTGCCATCTGCAGTGCTCTTTTAGTTATCAGTTAATCTGACTTTTCTCTCATCGTTGATTTAATTGACATATTTCAGCAATTTGAGGGTATTCTGTATGTTGTTTCAATGTTACTCCTGAATCATTATGAGAAATACAATATCATAGTTTTTCTTAAAGCGTATATTTAACAAGTGCAGGAATACAGGTGTGGTGGCATAGCAGAAATATCATAATGCCGGCAACCAAGAAGTTGTGAGTTCAAATCCCAGATGATGACACATTAAATAATAATTACTGTATAAATATACAGTTGAAGTCGGAAGTTTACATACACTTAGGTTGGAGTCGTTAACTTGTTTTTTAACCGCTCTACAAAATATAGAAAAACAGAAAACACTGGACAACTCTTCAGTAACTTACAGTTAATTTGGCATCGGGTCTATAGTTTTGGCAAGTCTGTTAGGACATCTACTGTGTGCATGACACAAGTCATTTTTCCAACAATTGTTTAGACAGATTATTTCACTTAATTCACTGTATCACAATGCCAGTGGGTCAGAAGTTTACATACACTGTTAACTGTTCCTTTAAAACCTCTTATGGCTGCAGGGGCAGTATTGAGTAGCTTGAATGAAAGGTGCCCAGAGGTGTCCAGAGTCAACGGCCTGCTCCTCAGTCCCAGTTGCTAATATATGCATATTATTAGTAGTATTGGATAGAAAACACTCTGAAGTTTCTAAAACTGTTTGAATGATGTGAGTATAACAGAACTCATATGGCAGGCAAAAACCTGAGAAGAAATCCAAACAGGAAGTAAGAAATCTGAGGTTGGTCGACTTCCAACCCAGCCCCTATTGAATTCACAGTGGGATATGGATGAAGTTGCACTTCCTAGGCCTTCCACTCGATGTCAACCGTCTTTAGAAACTTGAATGAGGCTTCTACTGTGTTGTGGGACTGAATGGGAGCTGAATGAGCCAGGTGTCTGGCAGAGAGCCAAGGGTTGGTCACGCGCAATTCACATGATAGCGACCTGCGTTCCATGGCTTCTCTACACACAAAATAATTATCCGGTTGGAACTTTATTGAAGATTTATGATAACAACACCCTAAAGATGGATTCTATACTTAGTTTGAAAAGTTTCTTCGACCTGTAATATAACTTTTTGAAGTTTTCGTCCGATGTTCGGCTGGACCTGCACGAGCGTTTGGATTTGTGTACTAAACGTGCTAACAAAAGTAGTTACTTGGACATAAATAATGGACATTATCAAATAAATCAAGCATTTATTGTGGAACTAGGATTCCTGGGAGTAAATTCTGATGAAGATCATCAAAGGTAAGGGAATATTTATAATGTGATTTCTGTTGACTCCAACATGGCGGATAATTATATTTATTTTCTGAGCGCTGTCTCAGATTTTTGCATGGTTTGCTTTTTCCGTAAAGTTTTTTGGAAATCTGACACAGCGGTTGCATTAAGGAGATGTATACCTATAATTCCATGTGTATAACTTGTATTTTCATCTACATTTATGATGAGTATTTCTGTTGAATTGATGTGGCTATACAAAATCACTGGATGTTTTTGGAACTAGTGAACGTACGCGCCAATGTAAACTCAGTTTTTTTTATGTAAATAGGAACTTTATCAAACAAAACATACATGTATTGTGTAACATGAAGTCCTATGAGTGTCATCTGATGAAGATCATCAAAGGTTAGTGATTCATTTTATCTCTATTTGTGCTTTTTGTGACTACTCTCTTTGGCTGGAAAAATGGCTGGGTTTTTCTGTGAGTTGGTGGTCACCTAACATAATCGTTTGTGGTGCTTACGCTGTAAAGCCTATTTGAAATCGGACACTGTGGTGGGATTAACAACAAGATTACCTTTTAAAAAGGTATACAATACATGTATGTTTGAGGAATTTTAATTATGAGATTTCTGTTTGAATTTGGCACCCTGCACTTTCACTGGCTGTTGTCATATCATCCCATTAACGGGATTGCAGCTCTAAGACGTTTTAAACAGCTTTGAAAATCCAGAAAATTGCCATGGCTTTAGAAGCTTCTGATAGGCTAAATTACATAATTTTAGTCAATTGGAGGTGTACCGGTGGATGTATTTCAAGGCCTACCTTCAAACCTTGCTTGACATCATGGGGAAATCAAAAGAAATTAGTCAAGACCTGGTTCATCCTTGGGAGCAATTTCCAAACGCCTGAAGGTACCATCTTCATCTGTACAAACAATAGCACGCAAGTATGAACACCATGGGACCACACAGCCGTCATACCGCTCAGGAAGGAGACGCGTTCTGTCTCCTAGAGATGAACGTACTTTGGTGCGAAAAGTGCAAATCAATCCCAGAACAACAGCAAAGGACCTTGTGAAGATGCTGGAGGAAACGGGTACAAATGTATCTATATCCACAGTAAAACGAGTCCTGTATCGACATAACCTGAAAGGCCGCTCAGCAAGGAAGAAGCCACTGCTACAAAACCGCCATTAAAAAAAAGCCAGACTACGGTTTGCAACTGCACATTGGGAACAAAGATCATACTTTTTGGAGAAATATCCTCTGGTCTGATGAAACAAAAATAGAACTGTTTTGCCATAACGATATGTTTGGAGGAAAAAGGGGGAGGCTTGCAAGTTGAAGAAAGTGGTGATCCTAACTGACCTAAGACAGGCATTTTTGTACTAGGAATAAATGTCAGCAATTGTGAAAAGTGAGTTTAAACGTTTTTGGCCAAGGTTTATGTAAACTTCCGACTTAAACTGTACATACACAATGTAGTCAAATATGTAAGATGAAAACACTGTTAAAAGCACTGTGTCACATGTGAAGTGTTCCAAAAACACGTGTTTTTTGTGTCTGTGAGAGGAAATGTTGGACATGTTCACTCAATCAGACTCACTGTTGTGACAGTGGTATGGTAGTCCCTGGGTACGGGCTTGGTGGGTCCATCAATTTAATTCCCAGCATCCAGACCTCCTTAGGCGCATCACAACTAATGCTGACCCTTGCAGCCATTAGCTATCTTCAATTTATTTACATGTTCAAACTTTAGCATTGTTAACTTACATCAACTACGTCTACACACGCTGGTTATAAACCTGATCACAGTTTGGTGAATCTAACGACAAAGCAGGTGATGCCAGCGCAAAAACAAATTTGGTGAAAAAAAATGTATTTCTTACCTCAATCAGATTAATGTCATTAAAATCTGCAGTTTATCACAGGGTCTTGCTTCTTCAGATGAGCGTTGAGGACTAAACTGACCATGTGCACAGTGAGTCATATGATTCTAGCTTGTCCCTGATTAAACATATTGAGTGTTACAACTATCCTGTGTTAGAACCATCCCGATGTCCCCTAATTTATTTAAAACATGTTAATTGTCCTAGGTCAGCTAGCCCACAGTGGCTGACCAGACCTGCACTGTTTAAAAATGATTTGAAATGTATAAGAATTCACAATATTTCATCACCATCATCATACTGTACCTACCTAATGTCTCACTATACATGAAGTTGCACTGATACCTAGTTAAATTGTATTCACTTGCATAATTACCAAATAACCACACAGTAACTGTACTAGTAACTAATGCAAAAAGGACTGGCCCAGTTGCTTCAAATCTAGTTTAGTTTTATACACCTTGTCTGAAAGTACAGTTTAGGCCTACAGCTGAGTATTTACAGCTGATGTGGTTCTAACACAGGATAGTTGTAACACTCTCAATATGTTTAATCCGGGATAAGCTAGAATCATGTGACTCACTGTGCAATATAGTTACAGATTGCAGAAGGGCAACTTCATGCAAAATGTTCCCCGTCTCCTGATCTATAACCAAATATATAAATGAAAGGCCAAATGAAGAAATAGCCAGTAAAGACATGAATGCAACCATCTAGCTTGGTATTTGAATACAATAAAAATATAGGCCTGTTTTGACAGTTTTACCTTCTAGAAGGTTATACACTGTCTGAAATCTTTTGAGCAGGTGTTGGCCAACAATATTGTGATGTGGATCTCTTCCTATCTTTGTCTTGTGTGTTGGTCAGTAATATATTCAAGTTTAGAGAGAAGGTTGGGATGAGCTCTTAAGTTATCACAGCAGCCAAATGCACCAGGGCAGTTGTAACATCTCAGTCATAGTAACTCTAAGGTCTCTGTTAAATGAAATTGTCAGTCTTTTTGCATTTGATATTCTGGTAGAGATATTATATAGTCACTGCATTTGTAACAACACTTTCCAGACTCTGTTGTGTTCTGCTTTTCCCAACATACGTCATCTGTCAGGTCTGAATCATCATTAATGAATGAATGATTAGGCCGCTACTTGGGAGACTGCATAAATTATCAAATGCTGGCCAAGAGGTTATACAGCTTTGCTACTGAGGAACATCTCATTAAGCCATTAAAAGTCACATCCTCCCACCATCTGATAAAGTCAGGTACATAACACGGTGTCAGCAAAGGCTATTTCTGGCACCAGCCACCTCGGTGATGATTGATTTGACATGTATGGGTCATGTCTGAAGCCTTGTTTTCACGATGAGGGCAATAGTAAATGTGTTATGTCCTACCATCCCTTTGATGAGTAGCTAATGAGAACATTGCTCAAACCCTATTGTGGGGCAGTGAATATACTGAATGAGAGATCCAGGGATGAATAATTCATGTGTGATATATTTTTCATGAGGGAATGAATGAATAATGGAGGAGCTTGGAAATAAGTGACACTGACCGATATAAAGGGCTAATTTTAGACATATCCATGGCTGAAACTCAGTGGATTATTCTATGAATAACTATGGGCTGATGATTCTAATGACACAGGCAACTTTGTAATGTGCTGTCGTCTGAGAGGACAATTCTAGAACACTGCTGTCGTCAGAGGCCCATTCTAGAAAACTGCTATAGACCCCGTCTGTATTAGAGCATAGTGACACTGCCCAGCTGTGGGGAAAACAATATGTGGTTACCTAGGTTACCCAGGTGGCTCACTGCAAAAGCTTGACCTTTTTCAAGCGCAATTTTTGTGTTTTCTGCTAGTTTTAGTCAGTTGCAAAACTACATTGAAGAAAAGTACAACATGTCTAAAGATTATTTTCAACATCGGCTGCTGCCTAGCATTCTCACTACTTAGAAAAATGTAATATTGTAGGGCTTCCCTCGTGCCCCTGTTTAAGAAAATGCTAGACCAGAACATTAAAGTGGAACTGCCAGCGTTTTAATTACTTTGTCTGTTTCATATTGGCAATCATAATATCAGTCAAAAAGATAAAAATCCCAGTTTATGCTAAAAAAAATACAACTTTATAAAAGGTTTTAAAAATAGGTTATATTTGACTCAACATTCCATGGTGTACACTAAGGCATTGTTGGTAGAATAGAGGGATGCAGTTCAATGCATGATTAATATAATTCACCAATACATTTCTTGGTAGTCCAAAAAATATTGCTATCAGGTTGTAAATCCCAACAAAAGAGTGATCATTCTACAGTGGTCCCTGCAGCATTAGAACACTTATTTAGATTATTGCGTCAATCGAAACTGGACAGTCAGCTTTTGAGCTAGCCACACTGTTTTTTTCACAGAAACATTTTGCACAAACACAGTCCTTTTATAAAATTATGTCCTGAATATGAGAAGTTTATTTTTGGATGCCATGTTCAGACATTCACAGAAGTACCAACAGCATACACAGTCATCCAAACCGGAAAATGTAAGCTACATTAGTCCTAGCGCTAACTGAAGAAATATTGACATAACACTAGCGGTGATATTTAGATAACGCTTAGCTGACAGAAAACACAATATGAATTAGTTAATGGCAATTACTATTTATAATTCGTCACATTACGGTTGAGCTCAACATTGATCTAAATAATTGAGTAAAACACTTTCTTGAAATCGAAAGTAATCCAACAATGGGTTTGTGCACGCTTGTTTTTTGCGTTAACCAAAGATAATAAGAGGACACGAGATGAGTTGTCTGTTTGCAGTACGTGTGTCGAAGGGGCTGTGTCGTCTACAATCATTCACTTCCCTTAATTCATTTCCGGGAAGTTTACCTGAAAGATGAGTGAACCAGTCCTTCACATCATTATAACATCTTTGGTCTGACAGACTTTTACGTGACACCCAAAATCCATTGTATAATGTCAGCAAACATGGCGCCACACATAGCTGGCAAATAGCTTAGCATTAGCTCATTATGATCAGTACAACCTTCAAAAAAGTATTTTACATACATCATAGGTGTCCGTTACAATCTATGTAATAATTGTCACAAGTAATTGAAAACGTGAATAAAACTAAATATATTATCATACATACATGCATACATACATACATAATTCATGCTACAGACCGCATGATATAGAGAAAATAAGGCACTTCGATAGAAAAGCACACAGTTATTATTTGTAAGGAAAACAACAATGGTGGCAAAGTGAGCACCAGCCAGAAAATGTGCCAGTTCGTGCAAGTCTGCATACTTGATGTGTGGACAAAATCGGTAAGGGCTGTCCTCGAAGAGGGAAAGCCTCAAACATAAATTGTCCGCAACACTGAAATTGGCTACTTGTATGTGAATTAATGAGGCAAAACACACCTCAATTCAAACTGTTGTTAGAAAATACAACTTGTTAGAAAATAATTTGAAATTGACATGTTGAAACAGCCTATAGGTAACACGCACTGCCTGCTAATTAACTGTCCTGTTGCGTAACAATCACATTTTGGAACAGTGAATGCATTCTGACATCACGTACATAAAACAACTCCCGCTGGGGCGATCGTTAGAGATATTTGGAACTCACATATGAAAAGGTTAAAAAGTGTAATATTCTTCCTGGGGGTGTATATGAACAGGTTTTATAAGATTTCATGTTGCTAAAATGCTGCCAGTTCCACTTTAAGTGGGCCAAGACCAACAACACCAACAAACAGACTATACAGCTACAAGTAGTGAGTGGAGTTACAAACAGACTGTACTAAACAAGTTAAATATCTTACCTGTGATGAAATGTTTTCCACACACGCAGCTTCGTGTAGCCTACTTGGACACCGAGTCCCCACATTTCCCACTCTCCCACATCGAATAGCCTGAAGCCTAAGGGCTCTTCTTGCAAGCTCTATTTCCCTAAGTGGGAGCATTGCAAACCGTAGGTCGGGATTATTTACCTGGCTACATGTACACAGCAGCTTTTCTGCATTTTTTTTTGTTATTTCTGTGTAAAATTAATGACGAAGTTACCTCTTTTTTTACAATGGGGGGGGAATTATTGCGTGAATACCGACTGGTACTATTGCTTGAGGCCAATTCTAGCAAACCGCTATCGTTTTAGAGGCCGTTTATAAAATACTGATATCGTTTGAGGGGATGGTTCTAAAACATTGTCTGAGAAGCTAATTCTAAAACCGATTGTAAAGGAAGAGAAACACCCAGAGAGAGAACCAGAGTCTTCTTAGGTAGTTGTGGAAATGTCGTGGAAACAACGTTGATTCAACGAGTGTGTGCCCAGTGGGTAGCTACAGAAAGGTGCCAGTTATGAAACTCCCAGCAGCGATCCTTTAAAGGCATCCAAAGTCTTACTAGCAGAGATTTTTTCCTGCCCAGGGTCAATGTTACATTCCAAATAGCTTGAAAGGCTTTGTTATAGGTTTTTTTCCCAGTTAACTGCATCAACCATTGGCAGTTTGATATGTTAAACCCTAAGGAGTGCTTGTACTTGATGCTAAAAATAACTTTAGTTTCTGTTTAAGGCAGTTTGATTGATTGTAGGGTATGAGTGTTTTTCAGCTGACACTTCATCCCTCTATGTCCTTCTGTCTATTTGACTCCTATTCAGAAGAAAAAGTAAGGCCTTTACTTTTGTGTTCAACTATTCATTTGAATGGAACAGCCTAACAGAGTCAAATATTTAGCCTGTCATCAGATTTCTTGTTCTGAAAAGCCACAGTGTGTCAATAGGGGGGTGACCTGACCTGGGTAAAATCTTTCCCTTGTGATGGAATGCTGAGCAGCCCTGCGTGACCCTCTCCTGAGGTCCCGTCCCGGGATGTGGACTCTGGCAGGTTGCCCACGGCCCAGCTCCCCCCAGCATAGTGGGCCACTCTGGGCTAGGTCTCCAGGAAGTATTTCCCCTGGGCTGGGGTGTTCCCATACAAGTCAAACAATGAATGAACAGCGATTGGACTGATGCGGATCTGCATAATCTGATGCTCAAGCATTTCTTTCTCTGAGTCTTGTTATATGAATTTAGGTCGCCAGTGATTTACAAACAATATGTCCCCAGAGAGAGGTGGAATATGGTATATGGCCTGGGATAGAGATGTAACCTCTAAAGAGGACATGATAGTAGGAATGTAAAGGTCATGTATCAGGATGGAGACGAGGCAGTGAGTTATCCGGTTTTGTTATGTTTAATAACTCTTATTAACATGCAGTCCAAAGAACTACTATCTGCTAGTCCTCATTGCTAGGTTAGTCTTATTAGCATAGTCCGCTAGGTCAGTCACATCTGGTTATGATGATGACACGCATGATGATGACACGCATAACATCTGGTTATGATGATGACACACATGACAGTTATTGGTCAGCCAAATGACCATGGTCACCAGAGTGCGAATTACGGGGAGCCCAGGGGGGTCTCAGATCCCCGAATGAGACATGAGACCGCCTAAATGCAACAAAGTCAAACTGATGCTAATTTAACCATTCTCCTATTGGTTTATAATACAATTTGAGACGAGGCAACAAAGAGTCGTCTTGATTGGCTTGCCCCGACTGGCCGTTAGATTGGGGATGAAACCCGGAGGACAGGCTGGCCGATGACCCAATGAGGGTGCAGAGCGCCTCCCAGAATCGGAATGAGAACTGAGGACCATTTCACCCGGAAGTCCATGGATCTGGAAAATGTGCTGGACCATGAGCTAAGCCGTCTCCTTGGCTGAGGGTAACTTGGTGGGGCACCAAAACCATTGTTGGAGGAAAGCCAGGGTCCGGGGTTGGTAGCCGAGATGGCAGGTGAGGTTAGAGGAATGAGCCCAGGGCAGTAGGAGATGGTCAAATTAAAATGAGTGAATAACCGAGCCCAATGAGCCTGCCTTGAGTGGAGGCGCTTGGTGGTGCGGGGATATTCCAGATTCTTTTGGTCGGTCCACACTAAGAATGGATGTTCTGCCCCTTCTAGCCAGTGTCTCCACTCCTCCAGCCCCATCTTGACCTCAAGAAGTTCCCAATTTCCCACGTCGTAGTTCTTCTTCTCAGCGGGATTAAGACAATGGGAGAGGAAGGGTCAGGGATGCAGCTTTTGATCCTGGACAGAACGCTGGGAAAGGACGGCCCCCACTCCAACGTCCGAGGTGTCGACCTGCACCACGAACTGACGGGACGGGTCCGGATGGATTAAGATGAGGACTGTGGTGAATCGATGCTTGAGATCTGAAAACGCTTGATCAGCAGCTGCGGACCACGTGAACAAAACCTTGAGTGAGGTGAGTGCAGAGAGGGGGGGAAGCCAGGGTGCTGTAGCGGCAGTAAAGAGCAAACCCCAAGAAGCTTTGAAGCTACACTCTGGAGGTGGCTTGGGGTCACTCCACCACCGCGCTCACCTTGTTAAGATCCATCTGAATATCCCCTGCAGCGATGATGTATCCCAGAAAAGAGAGTGGAGCGATGGAATTCACATTTTCAGCTTTAACAAACAGCTGGTTCTCCAGGAGGCGCTGGAGGACTTGTCGGATGTGGAGAACATGCTCTTGAGCCGAACTGGAAAAGATAAGGATGTCATCGAGGTAGACGTACACAAACCGTTTCAACATGTCATGGAGCACATCATTGACCAGGTCATGGAACACTGCGGGAGCATTGGTCAGTCCGAATGGCATAACTAGGTACTCATAGTGCCCACTAGCCGTGTTAGACTGTCTTCCAATCGTCTCCTTCCCGTATCCGAACCAGATGGTAGGCGTTCCGAAGGTCCAACTTCGAGAAAATGGTCACTGGTCACCCCCTGGAGAGGCTCGAAAGCCGAGGAGAAGAGTGGTAAAAGGGTAATGTTTCTTTACCGTGACGTCATTAAGCCCCCTGTAGTCAATACACGGGCGCAGAGTCCTTCTTCTTCTTGTCCTTCTTCTCCACAAAGACACAAGGAGAGGTTTAGAGAGGAATGCGAGTAATAGGAGATGGGAGACTCCCTGTATGGCCCACAGCTTACCTCTGTCATGAAATCCTCCAGACTAAGGCAAACGGTGAATTGTTGCTCCCACACCACCCTAGCCCAGGCGAGCACCCTCCCGGGCATCAGCGTTATAAGATACGCTATCTTCGAATGATCCAAAGCAAAAAAAGATTGCTATAGCTCGAAGATGAGGCAGCACTGGGAGAGAAACGACCAGCAGGTTCCAGGATCCCCAGCATAGTGCTCCTGGAGGAGGTAAGCGGGATTCTCGGCAAACTGGGGTAGGCTGGAGAGAAGCACCGCTGGTAGAGGGGTTACTGGGAGTCTGGAAGGTTACCGTTGTGGCTTGCTGCCTAGTAGATAGTCCGCAGAATTGTTCCACAAATGCATGGAAGGCATGGTCATGGCGTTCCGCCAAGATATGGAGTCCCTCCACAAGGTTATGCCGTAACTCCTCGTGTCTTCCAATGGTGGCTCCTTGGAGGGAGACAGTGTTGTGGAGCTTGTCCGAGTCTGCTGGGTCAGTCATGGCCAGTTCGTACTATAACAACTCAGGATATGAACCAGATGCAGACACTGGAGACGGGTAGTTCGGTTCTTAGAATATTTATTATACAAAGGGCAGGTCGAGGGCAGGCAAAAGTTTGTAATCCATGGCAGAGTCAATCAGGGACAGAATGGCAGGCAGGCTCAGGGTCAGGACAGGCAGAAAAGTCAGAACCGGGAAGACTAGAAAACAATAACTGGATAAATGAGAAATACGCTTGTAAGACCTCACAAAACAAGATGAACTGGCAAAAGACAAAGAGAAAATGCAGGTATAAATACACAGGTGATAATGGGGAAGAATAGGAGACTCCTTGTAGGGGGTGGAGACAAGCACAAGACAGATGAAACCGATCAGGGTGTGACGAAAAGCGGATTTATGTGATTTTCAAGATTTCTTTTGGCCATTTTAGTTGTGATTGCAAACCTTATCAAAACATATAGGCCTATGGGCTAGGCTACATGAGGTGTGCGACTATGATTTCAAAAGGTCACTCAAAAGTGGTAATATATCATTCACAAGTGATTGTAGGTTAGCAGTAAAACCTTGAAATCAGCCCTTGCCTTGACAGGAAGCCAGTGTAGGGAGGCTAGCACTGGAGTAATATGATCAAATTTTATAGCACTAACTGAAGTTTATTTAGTGCTTTATCCGCCACCAACTGTGAAAGTTCTCCCACTTAAAAAGATGAGGCCTGTAAATTTCATCATAGGTACTCTTCAACTATGACAGACAAAATGAGAAAAAAAATCCAGAAAATCACATTGTAGGATTTTCAATTAATTTATTTGCAAATATGGTGGAAAATAAGTATTTGGTCAATAACAAAAGTTTCTCAATACTTTGTTATATACCCTTTGTTGGCAATGACAGAGGTCAAACGTTTTCTGTAAGTCTTCACAAGGTTTTCACACACTGTTGCTGGTATTTTGGCCCATTCCTCCATGCAGATCTCCTCTAGAGCAGTGATGTTTTGGGGCTATTGCTGGGCAACATGCTTTCAACTCCCTCCAAAGATTTTCTATGGGGTTGAGATCTGGAGACTGGCTAGGCCACTCCAGGACCTTAAAATGCTTCTTACGAAGCCACTCCTTCGTTGCCCGGGCGGTGTGTTTGGGATCATTGTCATGCTGAAAGACCCAGCCACGTTTCATCTTCAATGCCCTTGCTGATGGAAGGAGGTTTTCACTCAAAATCTCACGATACATGGCCCCATTCATTCTTTCCTTTACACGGATCAGTCGTCCTGGTTCCTTTGCAGAAAAACAGCCCCAAAGCATGATGTTTCCACCCCCATGCTTCAGAGTAGGTATGGTGTTCTTTGTCCTCAACTCGTTGTGTTTGTTTACCAAAAAGTTATATTTTGGTTTCATCTGACCATATGACATTCTCCCAATCTTCTTCTGGATCATCCAAATGCTCCCTAGCAAACTTCAGACGGGCCTGGACATGTACTGGCTTAAGCAGGGGGACACGTCTGGCACTGCAGGATTTGAGTCCCTGGCGGCGTAGTGTGTTACTGGTGGTAGGCTTTGTTACTTTGGTCCCAGCTCTCTGCTGGTCATTCACTAGGTCCCCTCGTGTGGTTCTGGGATTTTTGCTCACCGTTCTTGTGATCATTTTGACCCCACGGGGTGAGATCTTGCATGGAGCCCCAGATCGAGGGAGATTATCAGTGGTCTTGTATGTCTTCCATTTCCTAATAATTGCTCCCACAGTTGATTTCTTCAAACCAAGCTGCTTACCTATTGCAGATTCAGTCTTCCCAGCCTGGTGCAGGTCTACAATTTTGCTTCTGGTGTCCTTTGACAACTCTTTGGTCTTGGCCATAGTGGAGTTTGGAGTGTGACTGTTTGAGGTTGTGGACAGGTGTCGTTTATACTGATAAGTTCAAACAGGTGCCATTAATACAGGTAATGAGTGGAGGACAGAGGAGCCTCTTAAAGAAGAAGTTACAGGTCTGTGAGAGCCAGAAATCTTGCTTGTTTGTAGGTGACCAAATACTTATTTTCCACCATAATTTGCAAACAAATTCATAAAAAATCCTACAATGTGAATTTCTGGATTTTTTTTTTCCTCATTTTGTCTGTCATAGTTGAAGTGTACCTATGATGAAAATTACAGGCCTCATCTTTTTAAGTGGGAGAACTTTCACAATTGGTGGCTGACTAAATACTTTTTTGCCCCACTGTACATGTTCTGCTTTTACTTCCTGGTTTGCTCATATGGGTACAGTCGCAAAGGTCAGCAGTCCACCCATTATGCCATCATTGTCTTGAATGAGAACACCCGTTCTATTCAATGAAAGGATTCAACTAATCTGGCTTGGGCGCCCAGATAGGTGTGTTTTACTCCATTTGGAACCGAGCTGCCTCCCAGGCATGAGCCAGCACATGGAGTCATGAGTAGGATTCTGTTTGAAGTTCTCAACTGCATAATCCTCACGTCCTCTCCTCATCTCTTTCTCAAAACACATTGGATGAGAAAGCCAGAGGTCCTCTGGCTTTCTCATTCAATGTGTTTTGAGAAGGAGAGAGGATGCAAATTGGGATCCTCCCTTTGTTTTACATAACCCCACGGTTCTCAAACTTTCTAGCTAGAGTGCTACTGTCCTATAGTTTTTCAACCCAACCCTAATCAACATCACCTGTTGGAGTGAAAACCTACAAGACGGCTGCTCCCCAGGAACATGTTTGTAAATCCCTCGTCTGAGTGACGGCGTGAATGGCATAGTAACTGTAATTGTTGTTTTATATTAACATTAAATTGTTTATAAATAATTATTGAACTACAATGTTATTTCTTGAAAAATTCCTCAACTTCCTGGAATCCAATGAAGAGGCTGTTGGGGTCAGGGTGGTTGGATGTAATTCATTGGATGCCACCACAGAGGCTGGGAGTATCCGTCGTTGACCTTGACCTAGATGTTCTCCCCTCAGCATCCACTCCAGGGTGATCCGATAAGAGACCGGTCTGTATTGTCTCTAGAGAGACAGAAAATAAATACATGACAATGTTATGTACAACAATCAAGAAAATAAATAGGCCTAGGCCTACAACATAAAATATAACAGGCTCAGGGATCATTAATCATGTTCATTTATAAGCCGTATTGATGATGGCACATACATTTAGGTAATTTAGCAGATGCTCTTATCCAGAGCAACTAACAGGAACAGTTAGGATTAAATGCCTTGCTCATGGGCACATAGTGAAAAATCTGCCTATATCGGCTAGAAATTTGAACCAGCAATCATACAGGTACTGGCCCAAAATTCTAACTGATAGGCTACATGCCACAATACTATTGCTGTCTCTCTTTGTCTGTACAGAATGTACAGTATAGCCAACTCATTGTTCAAAGGGTTTTAGTGGTCAGCTGTTTTTCTTTCTCTTTTGTTTGGGTTTACAGGCTAATTAGGATATTATTGGTATAAAAGCTAGACTGGCAATTGCAAGTAACATTTTCTTCTCTACAAGCACACATGACTTTATACTTCTTACACTGTTTGGTAATATAAATTATTGTTTATGTAGACCCATATTGTGAAGTGTGCATCCTATACATTCTATTTCTATGATGCGCATCAAACCAGCATGTCATCATTGTCAGACAAACTTGAAGGGGACTACAGTAGCCAGATAAATTATGGGGTGTAGGCAGGATAATCAAAAATACAGTTGGAAGAGTGTCATTAGGTAGGCTATTTTTTATTATTTTTATTAGAGTACTGACTTCCGGCGCCGACAGATGGCCGCCTCGCTTCGCGTTCCTAGGAAACTATGCAGTTTTTTGTTTTTTTACGTGTTATTTCTTACATTAGTACCCCAGGTCATCTTAGGTTTCATTACATACAGTCGAGAAGAACTACTGAATATAAGATCAGCATCAACTCACCATCAGTACGACCAAGAATATGTTTTTCGCGACGCGGATCCTGTGTTCTGCCTTACAAACAGGACAACGGAGTGGATCCTATGCAGCGACCCAAAAAAACGACTCCGAAAGAGAGGGAAACGAGGCGGTCTTCTGGTCAGACTCCGGAGACGGGCACAGCGCGCACCACTCCCTAGCATTCTTCTTGCCAATGTCCAGTCTCTTGACAACAAGGTTGATGAAATCCGAGCAAGGGTAGCATTCCAGAGGGACATCAGAGACTGTAACGTCCTTTGCTTCACTGAAACATGGCTCACTGGAGAGACGCTATCCGAAGCGGTGCAGCCAACGGGTTTCTCCACACATCGCGCAGACAGAAACAAACATCTTTCTGGTAAGAAGAGGGGCGGGGGCGTATGCCTCATGGCCAACGTGACATGGTGTGATGAAAGAAACATACAGGAACTCAAATCCTTCTGTTCACCTGATTTAGAATTCCTCACAATCAAATGTAGACCGCATTATCTACCAAGAGAATTCTCTTCGATTATAATCACAGCCGTATATATCCCCCCCCAAGCAGACACATCGATGGCTCTGAACGAACTTTATTTAACTCTCTGCAAACTGGAAACAATTTATCCGGAGGCTGCATTCATTGTAGCTGGGGATTTTAACAAGGCTAATCTGAAAACAAGACTCCCCAAATTTTATCAGCATATCGATTGCGCAACCAGGGGAGGAAAGACCTTGGACCATTGTTACTCTAACTTCCGCGACGCATATAAGGCCCTGCCCCGCCCCCCTTTCGGAAAAGCTGACCACGACTCCATTTTGTTGATCCCTGCCTACAGACAGAAACTAAAACAAGAGACCCCCACGCTGAGGTCTGTCCAACGCTGGTCCGACCAAGCTGACTCCACACTCCAAGACTGCTTCCATCACGTGGACTGGGAGATGTTTCGTATTGCGTCAGATAACAACATTGACGAATACGCTGATTCGGTGTGCGAGTTCATTAGAACGTGCGTTGAAGATGTCGTTCCCATAGCAACGATTAAAACATTCCCTAACCAGAAACCGTGGATTGATGGCAGCATTCGTGTGAAACTGAAAGCGCGAACCACTGCTTTTAATCAGGGCAAGGTGTCTGGTAACATGACCGAATACAAACAGTGCAGCTATTCCCTCCGCAAGGCTATCAAACAAGCTAAGCGCCAGTACAGAGACAAAGTAGAATCTCAATTCAACGGCTCAGACACAAGAGGCATGTGGCAGGGTCTACAGTCAATCACGGACTACAGGAAGAAATCCAGCCCAGTCACGGACCAGGATGTCTTGCTCCCAGGCAGACTAAATAACTTTTTTTGCCCGCTTTGAGGACAATACAGTGCCACTGACACGGCCTGCAACGAAAACATGCGGTCTCTCCTTCACTGCAGCCGAGGTGAGTAAGACATTTAAACGTGTTAACCCTCGCAAGGCTGCAGGCCCAGATGGCATCCCCAGCCGCGCCCTCAGAGCATGCGCAGACCAGCTGGCCGGTGTGTTTACGGACATATTCAATCAATCCCTATACCAGTCTGCTGTTCCCACATGCTTCAAGAGGGCCACCATTGTTCCTGTTCCCAAGAAAGCTAAGGTAACTGAGCTAAATGACTACCGCCCCGTAGCACTCACATCCGTCATCATGAAGTGCTTTGAGAGACTAGTCAAGGACCATATCACCTCCACCCTACCTGACACCCTAGACCCACTCCAATTTGCTTACCGCCCAAATAGGTCCACAGACGATGCAATCTCAACCACACTGCACACTGCCCTAACCCATCTGGACAAGAGGAATACCTATGTGAGAATGCTGTTCATCGACTACAGCTCGGCATTCAATACCATAGTACCCTCCAAGCTCGTCATCAAGCTCGAGACCCTGGGTCTCGACCCCGCCCTGTGCAACTGGGTACTGGACTTCCTGACGGGCCGCCCCCAGGTGGTGAGGGTAGGCAACAACATCTCCTCCCCGCTGATCCTCAACACTGGGGCCCCACAAGGGTGCGTTCTGAGCCCTCTCCTGTACTCCCTGTTCACCCACGACTGCGTGGCCACGCACGCCTCCAACTCAATCATCAAGTTTGCGGACGACACAACAGTGGTAGGCTTGATTACCAACAACGATGAGACGGCCTACAGGGAGGAGGTGAGGGCCCTCGGAGTGTGGTGTCAGGAAAATAACCTCACACTCACCGTCAACAAAACTAAGGAGATGATTGTGGACTTCAGGAAACAGCAGAGGGAACACCCCCCTATCCACATCGATGGAACAGTAGTGGAGAGGGTAGCAAGTTTTAAGTTCCTCGGCATACACATCACAGACAAACTGAATTGGTCCACTCACACAGACAGCATCGTGAAGAAGGCGCAGCAGCGCCTCTTCAACCTCAGGAGGCTGAAGAAATTCGGCTTGTCACCAAAAGCACTCACAAACTTCTACAGATGCACAATCGAGAGCATCCTGGCGGGCTGTATCACCGCCTGGTATGGCAACTGCACCGCCCTCAACCGTAAGGCTCTCCAGAGGGTAGTGAGGTCTGCACAACGCATCACCGGGGGCAAACTACCTGCCCTCCAGGACACCTACACCACCCGATGTCACAGGAAGGCCATAAAGATCATCAAGGACATCAACCACCCGAGCCACTGCCTGTTCACCCCGCTATCATCCAGAAGGCGAGGTCAGTACAGGTGCATCAAAGCTGGGACCGAGAGACTGAAAAACAGCTTCTATCTCAAGGCCATCAGACTGTTAAACAGCCACCACTAACACTGAGTGGCTGCTGCCAACACACTGACACTGACTCAACTCCAGCCACTTTAATAATGGGAATTGATGGGAAATGATGTAAATATATCACTAGCCACTTTAAACAATGCTACCTTATATAAATGTTACTTACCCTACATTATTCATCTCATATGCATACGTATATACTGTACTCTATATCATCGACGGTATCCTTATGTAATACATGTATCACTAGCCACTTTATACTATACTATGCCACTTTGTTTACATACTCATCTCATTTGTACATACTGTACCCGATACCATCTACTGTATCTTGCCTATGCTGCTCTGTACCATCACTCATTCATATATCCTTATGTACATATTCTTTATCCCCTTACACTGTGTACAAGACAGTAGTTTTGGAATTGTTAGTTAGATTACTTGTTGGTTATTACTGCATTGTCGGAACTAGAAGCACAAGCATTTCGCTACACTCGCATTAACATCTGCTAACCATGTGTATGTGACAAATAAAATTTGATTTGATATAAATATCCTCTGAGCAATGTTCCCCCAAAAATGTTTCTGCACTGAGAAAATTTCAGGTCTGCTGAGCGCAAACTTGAATGTTGTGAAAATTCTGTGCAACTACTGGTGCGTGTTTACTTGTGAACACTGAGGCTGTACCCACTTTAAGTTCCAGTTATTTGATCATAGTGTAAGTGGTCTACCATAAAAAACAATGGAGAAAATGTATCCCATAACATTATAACATTGAAATAGCTGTTCTATAATTCAGCCTACAGTAGCTGCAAATGTGTGGGGTTCAATGTAGGCCTACATTCCATGAGACTTTTAACAAAAACTTGTAGGGATTGACATTAACCTTTTAATCCACTTGTCCTTCTTGCTTTGATCTCAAAACAAGCGCATCTACTCGCGACCACTCATGCTGTAAACACAGTCCAGTTCAAAGTGATTGGCACAGATCCATACATGACAATGGTCTATTTGCCGATAGCGATACTGCAGCTCTGATTGGTTATGTTTGTGTAGAGTATGGGCCTGAGTCATGCCTGTCAATGCAATAGAATCCTACTCCATTGCGCCCTGCCCACAATAACATTTCTTGCATAGTTCATTTTTTAAATTATGTTGCACTAAAAGTGGCTGATATTGTGTTGATTCGATCACAATTCCCACAGTAGATGGAAAAAAATAGTGTTAAGGGGAAAACTAGAAAGTTGAGTGAAGTTCAGTCTCGTGCTTCTCTGCGCGTGCTGATAGTTCTTCTGGGTGGCGCCCACACGCACCCATCTTAGAGGTAATATTGCCTGTGAGTAATATTAGCCCAAACACTTATGCTTCAGAGAGCTTTCCATTTAGACTGTCAGGTGTGGCACAATGTTTCCAGTTGATCCTGGGCATTCTAAAGAAAGGTTCCAGAACACCAGGATTGATGTGAGACAAGAACTCGGAGTGTTTAATTACACACATGCCATCTTCTACTGCATTGTCAGTCTGATTTTCTACCTCCTCCATTATTGACAGCTGAGACATTCTCTGTCTGTTGGTAGAGGTAGGCATCTCCCGCAACTGCACCACCAGTCACCGTGCGTTCTGGGAAAAGCCTGTTTCCTCAACATCTGCTCGCTCCTGTCTTTCTGGCTCATTTCTTCTTCTGGTCTCTCTCTAGCTAATTTCTCTTGGTCAGCTGCAAATGGAATAACTCAGCCTCCAGTATAATCCGTCACAAACCGATATGGCACGAGTACTATTCTGAAAATAAGGCACGTCTCCAATTTCCTCTGTTCTCGATCTGACATTCTTTACTCTAATTAAATTAGATGATGGCAGCAAATACTGTCAGGGAGTGAGAACAGAAAAGGATTGTTTACATCCTTCAACCACGCCCACCTCGGAAGTCCCGACCTAGGTCTTGACTCGCGGCACGCATTAATCAACTTCCTGGAATTCAATATGAAAATAACAAAATACGTTAGTAAAAATGTGCCTACTAAATATGTTAGCTGAAAAATTGTGCCGAGGAAAGTAATTACAAGGACTATTGTGGTTATGGTAGGCCAGAGATGTGTGTTTGGGAGGTATTTATGATGAACTTTGATGTTGCATGGGGTTTCTATGGGGAAGACGGGTTTAGAATAAGCTTATTATCTACATCTAAGCAATGGACCTAAAAGCTGTCTGGGTTACTGACAAACAACCAGGCAAGTGTTATAAAGGGCCCAGAAGTGTATTTCCGGTTGCCAAGTAATTTATGGTTTCTATGCCTTTAGTTTTCCATGTGGACCAATTTATCAGTGAATTCTGAAAAGCTATCCTAGGATTGTTCGATAAGGTTGTGTTTTTAGGAAGTGATATTGGTTCTTGTTGAATTTGTTTCATTTTCTTCCATATTGTTATAGTGTTCTTAACTATGCAGTTGTTAATGTTTTTCGATTTATCCTTTGAAAATACACATGAAAAGATTCTGGGAATGAGCTAAAGAATCTTCAATATGTACCCATTGTTCCTCTTTAGTGCATTTAACTATACACTAAGTATATCAAACATTAGGACTTTCCTAATATTGAGTTGCACCCCCGCTTTTGCCTTCAGACAGCATCAATTAGTTCAGGCATGAATGCTACAAGGTGTCAAGTGTTCCACAGGGGTGCTGGCATATGTTGACTCTAATGCTTCCCACAGTTGTGTGAAGTTGGCTGGTGGACCATTCTTGATGCACACGGAAAACTGTTTAACGTGAAAAACCCAGAAGTGTTGCAGTACTTGACACAAAATGTTGCGCCTGGCACCTACAACAATACCCCGTTCAAATGCACTTCAATATTTCGTCTTGCCCATTCACAGTCGGAATTTCACACACAAATAATCCATGTATCAATTGTTTCAAGGCTTAAACATCCTTTAACCTGTCTCCTCCCATTCATCTACACTGATTGAAGTAGTTTTGACAGCTGGATTCAGCTGGTCAGGCTATGTCATGGAAAGATGTGTCCTTAATGTTTTGTATAATCAGTGTATGTCGCAAGTAAAAGCCTTAGGTAGCGAGTTGATGCAATTCCAATTCTGGAAGTTTAAAACCACCCTCAGTCTTAGGAAGATGTATAACTTTCATTTTTATTCTAGTAATTTTATTTCCCCATATAAAGTCTGTTATGACCGAGTATACTTTTTAAAATAATGTCTTCGGAGAGGTAATTGGTATTACCGAAAATTAAAACTTTGGCCGCCATGCCATTTATAAAGAGGTTTATTCTACTTGTAAGGTTTATGGGAAGATTATTGAATTGAATTAGATCTGCTATAAAATTGTTGCGTAATGGAATTCAGTTTTCTTTATATATTTGTTGTTACTTATTTAGCATCTTAAGTATTTAATATTTTTGTGGTCCCATTAAAGGATTGCTGTAGATAGTGAGTTATTACTTTCTTTTTTTCACATTACTTTTATATCCTGAGATTTTTTTTTAATTCTGAAAATATCTTTAGCTAAGGAGTCATTGAGTTTTCAATATTGGTCAGGTATATCAGGAGTTCCTCTGCAAATACGTTTAGTTTATATTCATGTTTACCAATACTGATACGTGTTACGTTTGGGTCCTGTCTAATTCTTTCTGCAAGCGGTTCAATTGCTAGTACAAACAGGTGGGGGGAACGAGGACATCCCTTTCTTCTGCCCCTTTCCAAAGCAAATCAATCAGATAAAGTATTATTTGTGTATATTTTTGCTTTATACAATATTTTTTATTACTTTTATTATTTCAGCTGGAAAGTTCAAAGTTTTGAATAGGAAAGGCCATTCAAGACGGTCAAAACCCTTTTCGTCATCAACAGCTATTATTGATAAATCTATATCTTGTTTTTGTTGTGTATTGTATTAAACTGAAACATGCTCTTGTATTTGTTTGTAAGTGTCTATTTTTAATAAACCCTGTTTGATATGTATCAAGTCTAGTCAAACTTTTGTCATTTCTATTGCTTATAAGCTTTGTTATTATTTTATTGTCAGAATGTATTCAACTTATGGGTCTATAATCAGCAGGGCCTCTCCAGACATTCCTGATTTTAATTTAACTGAAATAATTGTTTGATACGTGGTACTAGGAAGTACTGAATTGCGTGATATGTGTGTAAATAGGGGGTTACTTTGGCCCAGAATGTTGAATAAAATTCTATGGGAAAGCCATCCATTCCTGGTGCTTTTCTCTGTGCTAATGTTTTAACAGTATCTAATATTTTTTTCTTGGATGATCTGTTTTTAGTGAATGTTTTGTTGTCCGTTGTTAAGTGCTTCGGTTGTTGAGTCTAAGAAGGCTATAGGATCCATTCAACTGTTTTTAATTCTGATTTATATACATTTTCATAGAAGCTTTTAAAATGGTCATTAATCACATTATTGTTTCTAATTACCACTTGTATCTTTAACTTAAGAAATTATAACTGGTTTAGCATATTTGTTTTGTGAGAGCTGTGAGATGTTTACGAGGTGAATGCCATTAAGTAGTATGCTTTATTTGAGTTAACCTGTAGTTGTAGGCTTTCTTCAAAAGTAAAATATTGTAAGATCGTACTGTTAAGTTCCCGAATGTTCTTTTTACCTTGTAAAGATTTTTTCTGTGCTTTTTCTAAGAGATTTTAAAATGAAAGAAAAAGAAATCACTAAATCAGATTAAATTTGTGCAGAGTATGATATTATCATCCCTCTAATGTACGCCTTAAAGTTGTCCCAAATGATATCAGGACTCTGCTTTTCTCTGTCCTGTATGTATACATTTGTAATGGTAAAGGTTTTTAAAAATGTTTTTACGTATAATACATTTCATGTCCAGAAGATGCACTCTGTTCATTCTCTAAACTCTATCGCTAAGTGTATTTTTTTATTGGTGTATTAACCTTTCTGATCTCCCCATCCCGGATCCGGGATCGTGAATACAGACTCAAGCTCATTACCATAACGCAACGTTAACTATTCATGAAAATCGCAAATGAAATGAAATAAATATGCTAGCTCTCAAGCTTAGCCTTTTGTTAACAACACTGTCATCTCAGATTTTCAAAATATGCTTCTCAACCATTGCAAAACAAGCATTTGTGTAACAGTATTGATGGCTAACGTAGCATTTAGCATTAGCATTCAGCTGGCAACATTTACACAAAAAAACAGAAAAGCATTCAAATAAAATCATTTACCTTTGAAGAACTTCAGATGTTTTCAATGAGGAGACTCTCAGATAGCAAATGTTCAGTTTTTCCTGAAAGATTATTTGTTTAGGACAAATCGCTCCGTTTTCTGCGTCACGTTTAGCTATGAAAAAACCCCTGTATCCAGGATTGTGTAAATCTATCAGCAAGCTCATTAGCATAACACAACGTTAACTATTTATGAAAATCGCAAATGAAATGAAATAAATATGCCATCTCTCAAGCTTAGCCTTTTGTAAACAACACTGTCATCTCAGATTTTCAAAATATGCTTCTCAACCATAGGAAAACAATCATTTGTGTAAAAGTAGCTAGCTAGCGTTAGCATTTCGCGTTAGCATTTAGCGTTAGCATTAGCGTTAGCATCCAGCACGCAACATTAACAAAAACATAAAAGCCTTCAAATAAAATCATTTACCTTTGAAGAACTTCTGATGTTTTCAATGAGGATACTCTCAGTTAGATAGCAGATGCTCAGTTTTTCCAAAAAGATTCCTTGTGTATTAGAAATAGCTCTGTTTTATACATCACATTTGGCTACCAAAAAAAATCCGAAAATTCAGTCCTCAAAACGCGAACTTTTTTCCAAATTAACTCCATAATATCGACTGAAAACATGGCAAACGTTGTTTAGAATCAATCATCAAGGTGTTTTTCACATATCTCTTCATTGATACATCGTTCTTGGACACATGCTTTCTCCCCTGAATCAAATGGTAAAGTAGAAGCAGCTGGCAATTGCGCACCGAATTCGACGCAGGACACCAGGCGGACACTTGGAAAATGTAGTCTCTTATGGTCAATCTTCCAATGATATGCCTACAAATACGTCACAATGCTGCTAAGACCTTGGGCGAACGACAGAAAGTGTAGGCTCATTCCTTGCGCAATCACAGCCATATAAGGAGACAATGGAAAACAGAGCTTCAGAAATTCTGCCAATTCCTGGTTGATGCATCATCTTGGTTTCGCCTGTAGAATGAGTTCTGGGGCACTTACAGACAAAATCTTTGCAGATTCTGAAACTTCAGAGTGTTTTCTTTCCAAAACTGTCAAGAATATGCATAGTCGAGCATCTTTTCGTGACAAAATATCGCGCTTAAAACGGGAACGTTTTTTATCCAAAAATGAAATAGCGCCCCTAGAGCTCTAACAGGTTAAAACATGATACCAGAAAAAAATCCCATATCACTTTACTGAATCCAGTAAATTGTTGAGTGCATTTTTGGAAATAATTATTGAATAACTTTTCTAATTCTAAAAAAAGGAATAGTGTTTTGTAGTTGGGAATAATAATCTCCAGGTGTTCTGTTTTAATATTTTTTTTAGATCAACATTTTCATCCTCTTTGGAGGCTCTCTAAATGTGCCTTTTTTCTAACGACACTATGGTTTAAAAGTTTGGGGTCACTTAGAAATGTCCTTGTTTGAAAAAAGAATTCACTTTGTCCATTTAAAATAACATCATATTGATCAGAAATACAGTGTAGACATTGTTAATGTTGTAAATGACTATTGTAGCTGGAAACGACCATTTCTTTATGGAATATCTACATAGGCGTACAGAGGCCCATTATCAGCAACCAACCATGGAGGTGCTTTGGGGCTGTTTTTCTGCAAAGGGACCAGGACGACTGATCCGTGTAAAGGAAATAATGAATGGGGCCATGTATCGTGAGATTTTGAGTGAAAACCTCCTTCCATCAGCAAGGGCATTGAAGATGAAACGTGGCTGGGTCTTTCAGCATGACAATGATCCCAAACACACCGCCCGGGCAACGAAGGAGTGGCTTCGTAAGAAGCATTTCAAGGTCCTGGAGTGGCCTGGCCAGTCTCCAGATCTCAACCCCATAGAAAATCTTTGGAGGGAGTTGAAAGTCCGTGTTGCCCAGCAACAGCCCCAAAACACCACTGCTCTAGAGGAGATCTGCATGGAGGAATGGGCCAAAATACCAGCAACAGTGTGTGAAAACCTTGTGAAGACTTACAGAAAACGTTTGACCTCTGTCATTGCCAACAAAGGGTATATAACAAAGTATTGAGATAAACTTTTGTTATTGACCAAATACTTATTTTCCACCATAATTTGCAAATAAATTAATTGAAAATCGTACAATGTTATTTTCTGGATTTTTTTTCTCATTTTGTCTGTCATAGTTGAAGTGTACCTATGATGAAAATTACAGGCCTCTCTCATCTTTTTAAGTGGGAGAACTTGCACAATTGGTGGCTGACTAAATACTTTTTTGCCCCACTGTATATTTATATATATTTTTAACTGGTATGTGACATGTATTCATTCCAAAGTAACATCTAAAACAGCCAGAAAATAAATAAAATGGAAACAGTGGACCTGGTACAGTAGCTGTAATCAAACTTCACTGAGCTGAGAACAGACCATACAGCTACACTCATCGAAAGAAAAAAAAGGTTACAAAAGGGTATTTTGGCTGTCCTCTGTGGAAAGGTTTCTACATGTAACCCAAAAAGGTTCTACCTGGAACCAAAAAGGTTTCTCATTTTACATTCTAGTCATTTAGTCATTTATCTTTTTCAGATTATCTTACAGTATTAGTTTGTGCTGGTCCTCCGTGGGAATCAAATCCACAACCCTGGCATTGCAAGTGCCATGCTCTTCCATTTGAGCAACACAGGACCTATGGGGACAGCTGAAGAAGTCTTTTAGGTTCTAGATAGCACCTTTTCTAAGCGCGTGCACCTTCCAGCCTCTCACATCTTCAATCTCACGCTCTCTCTGTTTCTCCGTTCTGAGAAACTGTCTGTTAGGAGATAAGGATCAGGGGAAAATGTACTGCTCTCTTTGTCTGGGAAGATTTCCCAGGAAATGGGCTCTTGTCACTGTTCTATGTCCTCATGTGACAGCCATTCACTGACGCTCACCCGGTCCGCTGGTGTGATTAAAAAGACCAATCAATATTTCCGTGCTTATCTCATTTTAGGCTGGCATGGTAAATCAACAGAGTAGAGGAGATAGTGGAAATGTAGCTGTTGGCAATGATTGATAACGTTAGTTCTCATGTAGGATTGATTTTCAGCTTGAGGTCGAGAAACTAAGAGGATGTCGCTGATGTTTAGAGTTGCGGCGATAACCAGAAAAGTATCGACACCGACCATACCAGGCTCCTCAGAGGAGGAAGGGAAGGACCATCCTACTCAGTGAATTTCATTTAAAAAAAATATTGAAACATTAAGGTTTTAGATAAAACTATATTCAGATGTGACCAAATAACTGCTTAAAACACAGTTTTGCAATGAAGGTCTACAGTAGCCTCAACAGCAATCTCTGGGGTAGCACCATGGTGTATCTAGAGGACAGCTATTTTCCATCCTCTTCTGGGTATATTGACTTCAACACAAAACCTCGGGTTAACTAACTTTAGCCACTGTTTGCTAAAAATCTATGGAAGTGATGGGGGCATGTGAGCACATTTTATTTATTTATTTCTGAATCACTTAAGTACTATCAAACCAAATATGGAGTTGGTTTGGACTGATTTGAGGCAATTTGGACTTCATTTTTCATTTTTTTGTAACATGATCACATGACCCGATCACCAGATTTTTAGCTAGCAGTGGCTAAAGTTAGCTAATGTTTTCTAATGGCTGTTTTAAAGACAACTGAACCATGGATTGCAGTTTCCCCTGGCCCATAGACTACTTTCAGGGTGAGGAAATATGTAAAATAGTGAACCACTCATTTAACATTTTAGTTTCACTATAGTTTTTTTTTCTTATTGAATGATGTGACAACTCGACAATGTAGCTTCTCTGCCTTTATTTTATTTATTTTTTTTTTATTTTTTTTTTATTATTTTTTTTTACGTGTTATTTCTTACATTAGTACCCCAGGTCATCTTAGGTTTCATTACATACAGTCGAGAAGAACTACTGAATATAAGATCAGCATCAACTCACCATCAGTACGACCAAGAATATGTTTTTCGCGACGCGGATCCTGTGTTCTGCCTTACAAACAGGACAACGGAGTGGATCCTATGCAGCGACCCAAAAAAACGACTCCGAAAGAGAGGGAAACGAGGCGGTCTTCTGGTCAGACTCCGGAGACGGGCACAGCGCGCACCACTCCCTAGCATTCTTCTTGCCAATGTCCAGTCTCTTGACAACAAGGTTGATGAAATCCGAGCAAGGGTAGCATTCCAGAGGGACATCAGAGACTGTAACGTCCTTTGCTTCACGGAAACGTGGCTTACTGGAGAGACGCTTTCCGAAGCGGTGCAGCCAACAGGTTTCTCCACGCATCGCGCAGACAGGAAAAAACATCTTTCTGGTAAAAAGAGGGGCGGGGGCGTATGCCTTATGACTAACGTGACATGGTGCGATGAAAGAAACATACAGGAACTCAAATCCTTCTGTTCACCTGATTTAGAATTCCTCACAATCAAATGTAGACCGCATTATCTACCAAGAGAATTCTCTTCGATTATAATCACAGCCGTATATATCCCCCCCCAAGCAGACACATCGATGGCTCTGAACGAACTTTATTTAACTCTCTGCAAACTGGAAACAATTTATCCGGAGGCTGCATTCATTGTAGCTGGGGATTTTAACAAGGCTAATCTGAAAACAAGACTCCCCAAATTTTATCAGCATATCGATTGCGCAACCAGGGGAGGAAAGACCTTGGACCATTGTTACTCTAACTTCCGCGACGCATATAAGGCCCTGCCCCGCCCCCCTTTCGGAAAAGCTGACCACGACTCCATTTTGTTGATCCCTGCCTACAGACAGAAACTAAAACAAGAGACCCCCACGCTGAGGTCTGTCCAACGCTGGTCCGACCAAGCTGACTCCACACTCCAAGACTGCTTCCATCACGTGGACTGGGAGATGTTTCGTATTGCGTCAGATAACAACATTGACGAATACGCTGATTCGGTGTGCGAGTTCATTAGAACGTGCGTTGAAGATGTCGTTCCCATAGCAACGATTAAAACATTCCCTAACCAGAAACCGTGGATTGATGGCAGCATTCGTGTGAAACTGAAAGCGCGAACCACTGCTTTTAATCAGGGCAAGGTGTCTGGTAACATGACCGAATACAAACAGTGCAGCTATTCCCTCCGCAAGGCTATCAAACAAGCTAAGCGCCAGTACAGAGACAAAGTAGAATCTCAATTCAACGGCTCAGACACAAGAGGCATGTGGCAGGGTCTACAGTCAATCACGGACTACAGGAAGAAACCCAGCCCAGTCACGGACCAGGATGTCTTGCTCCCAGGCAGACTAAATAACTTTTTTGCCCGCTTTGAGGACAATACAGTGCCACTGACACGGCCTGCAACGAAAACATGCGGTCTCTCCTTCACTGCAGCCGAGGTGAGTAAGACATTTAAACGTGTTAACCCTCGCAAGGCTGCAGGCCCAGATGGCATCCCCAGCCGCGCCCTCAGAGCATGCGCAGACCAGCTGGCCGGTGTGTTTACGGACATATTCAATCAATCCCTATACCAGTCTGCTGTTCCCACATGCTTCAAGAGGGCCACCATTGTTCCTGTTCCCAAGAAAGCTAAGGTAACTGAGCTAAATGACTACCGCCCCGTAGCACTCACATCCGTCATCATGAAGTGCTTTGAGAGACTAGTCAAGGACCATATCACCTCCACCCTACCTGACACCCTAGACCCACTCCAATTTGCTTACCGCCCAAATAGGTCCACAGACGATGCAATCTCAACCACACTGCACACTGCCCTAACCCATCTGGACAAGAGGAATACCTATGTGAGAATGCTGTTCATCGACTACAGCTCGGCATTCAACACCATAGTACCCTCCAAGCTCGTCATCAAGCTCGAGACCCTGGGTCTCGACCCCGCCCTGTGCAACTGGGTACTGGACTTCCTGACGGGCCGCCCCCAGGTGGTGAGGGTAGGCAACAACATCTCCTCCCCGCTGATCCTCAACACTGGGGCCCCACAAGGTTGCGTTCTGAGCCCTCTCCTGTACTCCCTGTTCACCCACGACTGCGTGGCCACGCACGCCTCCAACTCAATCATCAAGTTTGCGGACGACACAACAGTGGTAGGCTTGATTACCAACAACGATGAGACGGCCTACAGGGAGGAGGTGAGGGCCCTCGGAGTGTGGTGTCAGGAAAACAACCTCACACTCAACGTCAACAAAACTAAGGAGATGATTGTGGACTTCAGGAAACAGCAGAGGGAACACCCCCCTATCCACATCGATGGAACAGTAGTGGAGAGGGTAGCAAGTTTTAAGTTCCTCGGCATACACATCACAGACAAACTGAATTGGTCCACTCACACAGACAGCATCGTGAAGAAGGCGCAGCAGCGCCTCTTCAACCTCAGGAGGCTGAAGAAATTCGGCTTGTCACCAAAAGCACTCACAAACTTCTACAGATGCACAATCGAGAGCATCCTGGCGGGCTGTATCACCGCCTGGTATGGCAACTGCACCGCCCTCAACCGTAAGGCTCTCCAGAGGGTAGTGAGGTCTGCACAACGCATCACCGGGGGCAAACTACCTGCCCTCCAGGACACCTACACCACCCGATGTCACAGGAAGGCCATAAAGATCATCAAGGACATCAACCACCCGAGCCACTGCCTGTTCACCCCGCTATCATCCAGAAGGCGAGGTCAGTACAGGTGCATCAAAGCTGGGACCGAGAGACTGAAAAACAGCTTCTATCTCAAGGCCATCAGACTGTTAAACAGCCACCACTAACACTGAGTGGCTGCTGCCAACACACTGACACTGACTCAACTCCAGCCACTTTAATAATGGGAATTGATGGGAAATGATGTAAATATATCACTAGCCACTTTAAACAATGCTACCTTATATAAATGTTACTTACCCTACATTATTCATCTCATATGCATACGTATATACTGTACTCTATATCATCGACGGTATCCTTATGTAATACATGTATCACTAGCCACTTTATGCTATACTATGCCACTTTGTTTACATACTCATCTCATTTGTACATACTGTACCTGATACCATCTACTGTATCTTGCCTATACTGCTCTGTACCATCACTCATTCATATATCCTTATGTACATATTCTTTATCCCCTTACACTGTGTACAAGACAGTAGTTTTGGAATTGTTAGTTAGATTACTTGTTATTACTGCATTGTCGGAACTAGAAGCACAAGCATTTCGCTACACTCGCATTAACATCTGCTAACCATGTGTATGTGACAAATAAAATTTGATTTGATTTGATTTAATACGTTGTGTGGATGATATCACTAATGTTGGAAGTGTTCATACTGTAGTTTGTTGTTAGGGTTCCCAGACAACCAGATGGTCACACACAAATTGTATCTGTGTTAGCCAGCCACATGCAATCTCCAGCTGTGAGACTGGTTTTATTTCACCACCTAGAAGATATAATGGACCAAAAGTGCAATCATGTTCTGTTTTAGAAGTAATCAATACTTTTATTGAGTGTTGGAAAGTGTATCACATGGGGTTTGGCGTAGCCTCTTGTGACAGCCTCAGCTAATTTGGTTCTGGGTGCCGAGTTAATAATAATTGATGGGAAGGCTGAAACTTGAAATTGTTCACTCATTTACTATGGGACTAGGCTGCTTTACCCAGCTTTATATTCATCGTGTGAGTATGTTTTACCTGCCATCTCTGCTATGTCAGGGGACCTCTCCAGTTTCTTATTTGTTTGTTGCTCATAAATGTTTGAGTGGTGTTTGTGTACTGTAACTACTAACTCCTGGAGGTGTGCTCTGGTTACAGTTTAATACTTCTAGTCTGTGGCTTCTAGGCTAATTTGGCTGTGCGTCCAACTGCAGCTAGAAAGATAACTAAAGGTCACTAGTTCACAAAATCGACTCAGACAATTGACCCTTTTTTGTTGTGTGTATGTAATATGAAGCCATGAGAAAGGTTCATACTACAGTAGTTGCATTGAGCCACTTTCAAAGGTAATGTTGTATACTGCTGTTTAAATGACTGTCAAGATGAAAATGTTGAACCAAAGAGTAATACAACAAACGAAGGACAGTCATTGACTCCAGAACAGAAGTGTTTAAAATTTGAAGAAATGTTTCCATCTTCTCCAGAGGGGTGTGAAAGAACTCTTCATTTTTTCATTTTATTGCACCTTTATTTAACCAGGTAGGCTAGTTGAGAACAAGTTCTCATTTGCAACTGCGACCTGGCCTAGATAAAGCAAAGCAGTCGACACAGAGGTATACATTGAATTAACACAAACATACAATCAATAATACAGTAGAAAAGTCTATATACAGCATGTGCAAATGAGGTAGGATAAGGGAGGTCACGCAATAAATAGGTCAATAGTGGCGAAGTAATTACAATATAGCAATTAAACACTGGAATGGTAGAATGTGCAGAAGATGAATGTGCAAGTACAGATACTGGGGTGCAAAGGATAAATAAATACAGTATGGGGATGAGGTAGTTGGATGGGCTATTTACAGATGTGCTATGTACAGGTGCAGTGATGTATGAGCTGCTCTGACATCTGGTGCTTAAAGCTAGTGAGGGAGATGAGTCTCCAGCTTTAGTGATTTTTGCAGTTTGTTCCAGTCATTGGCAGCAGAGAACTGGAAGGAGAGGCGGCCAAAGGAAGAATTGGCTTTGGGGGTGACCAGTGAGAGATACCTGCTGTAGCGCGTGCTGCTATGGTGACCAATGAGCTGAGATAAGTCGGGGCTTTACCTAGCAGAGACTTGTAGACCTGGAGCCAGTGGGTTTGGCGATGAGTATGAAGCGAGGGCCAGCCAACGAGTGTACAGGTCGCAGTGGTCGGTAGTATATGGGGCTTTGGTGACAAAACGGATGGCACTGTGTTAGACTGCCTCCAATTTTTTGAGTAGGGTGTTGGAGGCTATTTTGTAAATGGCATCGCCGAAGTCGAGGATCAATAGTATGGTCAGTTTTACGAGGGTATGTGTGGCAGCATGAGTGAAGGATGCTTTGTTGCGAAATAGAAAGCCGATTCTAGATTTCATTTTGGATTGGAGATGTTTAATGTTAGTCTGGAAGGAGAATTTACAGTCTAACCAGACACCTAGGTAGTTGTCCACATAGTCAGAACCGTCCAGAGTAGTGATGGTGGATGGACAGGCAGGTGCGGGCAGCGATCGGTTGAATAGAATGCATTTAGTTTTACTTGCATTTAAGAGCAGTTGGAGGCCACGTAAGGAGAGTTGTATGGCATTGAAGCTCGTCTGGAGGTTAGTTAACACAGTGTCCAAAAAGGGCTAGAAGTATACAGAATGGTGTTGTCTGCGTAGAGGTGGATAAGAGAATCAGCAGCGGCAAGAGCAACATCATTGATATATACAGAGAAAAGAGTCGGCCCGAGAATTGAACCATGTGGCACCCCCATAGAGACTGCCAGAGGTCCGGATTTGACACACTAAGCTCTGTCTGAGAAGTAGTTGGTGAACCAGACGAGGCAGTCATTTGAGAAACCAAGGCTGTTGAGTCTGCCTATAAAAATGTGGCGATTGACAGAGTCGAAAGCCTTGGCCAGGTTGAATACAGCTGCACAGTATTGTCTCTTATCGATGGCGGTTATGATATTGTTTCAGGCCTTGAGCGTGGCTGAGGTGCACCCATGACCAGCTCGGAAACCAGATTGCATAGCGGAGAAGGTACGGTGGCAATCGAAATGGTCGCTGATCTGTTTTTTTTTTTTATCTTGGCTTTCAAAGACCTTAGAAAGGCAGGGTAGAATAGATATAGGTCTGTAGCAGTTTGGGTCGAGAGTGTCTCCCCCTTTTTGAAGAGGGGGATGACCGCGACAGCTTTCCAAGAGGACCGTTTTAAACACAACCAAGACAACCAATATTTTGGGAAGGATGAAGTGATTGGGAGCTGGACCTGCTGGTCCTCTTTCTCGGGTATACTGTTATTTTAACAGGCTGTTGTGAAATGTGCTGATGTGTGCTTGGTTGCCAAGTGAAGTCTTGGGCGATATACCGTATATGCCCTATACCGGTGTATTTCAGCTAGGTATTTGGTTTTCTAACTTGCTAGCTAAGTGGCTAGATGGCAATATTAAGCTTCTTGGTTATAACATACAATCAATCCCCTCCTGGATCAACATCCCTGCTGTCTAATATTTGTTTTGTGCGTGCAGCAAACTGTGAGTAGCCTTTCAAGATATTTGTATAACTTTGAGCTGGGTTGTCTGTCCTTGCAATTTGTTTATGTTTGCTTGCGCTTCTTACCATTTAGCTAGTGTCCGCTATGGGAATTTTCTAGTAATTTTTTTGCATTTGTTGGGACCCCAACCCCCAAAATTAGAGTGATAAATATATATACAGTGCATTCGGAAAGTATTCAGACCCCTAAACATTTTTCTAATTAATCTACACACAATACTCCATAATGACAAAGCGAAAATATGTTTTCAGACATTTTTGCAAATAGAAATATTTGCCTACCTAATACCTAAATAAGTAGGCAGACCCTTTGCTATCAGACTCGAAATTGAGCTCAGGTGCATCCTGTTTGCGTTGATTATCCTTGATGTCTCTACAACTTGTAGTCCACCTGTGGTAAATCCAATTTATTTGGACATGATTTTGAAAGGCACACACCTGTCTCTATAAGGAGCAAAAACCAAGCCATCGACGGAATGGTCCATAGAGCTCCGAGACAGGATTGTGTCGAGGCACAGATCTGGGGAAGGGTACCAAAGCATTTCTGCAGCATTAAAGGTCCCCAAGAACACAGTGATTGAACTCTTTGGCCTGAATGCCAACCGTCACACCTGGAGGAAACCTGGCACCATCCCTAGAGTGAAGCATGGGGGTGGCATCATCATGCTGTGGGGATGTTTTTCAGAGGCAGGGACTGGGAGATTACAGGACAATGACCCTTAACAAACAGCCAAGACAATGCAGGAGTGGCTTTGGGACAAGTTTCTGAACGTCCTTGAGTGGCCCAGCCAGAGCCTGGACTTCAACCCGATCAAACATCTCTGGAGAGACCTGAAAATAGCTGTCCAGCGACACTCCCCATCCAACCTGAAAAGGCTTGAGAGGATCTGCAGAGAAGAATGGGAGGAACTCTCCAAATACAGGTGTTCCAAGCTTGTAGCGTCATATCCAAGAATACTCGAGGCTGTAAACTCTGCCAAAGGTGCTTCAACAAAGTACTGAGTAGAGGGTCTGAATACTTATGTAAATGTGATATTTCCCTTTTTTATTTTTAATACATTTGCAAAAATATTTTAAACAGTTTTTGCATCATCATTATGGGGTATTGTGTCTAGATTGATGAGGGAAAAAATTATTTAATACATTTTAGAAGGCTGTAATGTGGAAAACAAATGTGGAAAACATGAAGGATCTGAGTACTTTCCATATGCTGTGTGTGTGTGTGTGTGTGTGTGTGTGTATGTATATGTCTCGTTCCTGTACCATAATGGGTATACAGTATTACCGTCAGTGCACACAAGGGGCGATATATACTGTATACCCAGTATGGTACAGGAACGGTATGAAAATCAGGATACCGCCCAACCCTAGCAGAGCGCAACCAATCCACTGATCCACAACCCGACTACCCCTTACATGACTAAGTCACAGTATTCATGCAGGTTTTATAGGGTTCCTGTTGTTCCTCACAACGATCACCATGGAGTTCAGTTAATGAAAAGCACCATGTTGAGTAACTGGAAAATGTAATAAATGGTAATAAATGGTCTTCTACATAAACACTCTGACAACAAATTCCTTTTGGCCTATCTTCCTTCAAGTTATAATATTTTCACATTTTCCTTCTACTTTCTCCTCTAAAAATTATTTATCCAGTCTTGAATTATCTTCAATATGTTTCTGACTCCTGTCTTTTTTTCCCTGCAGTGTTCCCTGTTCAGTGTGGGATGCTAGCGGACCGGTGGCGAGCCGAGGCTGAAGGAGCATGGTGAAGCACCAACCCTTGCAGCAGGTCTATGAGAAGCAGCTGTGTTTGTCCTTCCTCACTGGGATCTATGGCTGCCGCTGGAAACGCTACCAGCGTTCCCATGACAACAGCTCCAAGGTGAGCGAGAAGACTTTTGCAAATGTCACAAGATGTTCTGTTGTGGACAAATTATGGGTGTATTGGTATGTCCTCTTCTCATACCAATCAATGGAATATCTGAGAGTTAGATTGTCCTGACCTTTAATTGCACATGCTGACAACATGCCTGGACTTGTTACGGAAGACCACTCTTGTTCTCAATCAGTCAAATGACTTATTATTAAAGGGAGTGATGTACAGAGAGACCTGTCGTCTTGTCTCCTCTCATCGCCGTGTGACACAGACTGGGGAAAGATAGGCCTCAGTATCAAATTCCAAAGGAACTGATGCCCTTTCACTCACCTAATCAAACTGAGACAAACTGATGCCCCTTTAAGGAGTAAAACATCTATAACCCGTACTGAATGACTGTAAGACATAATATCTATTTACCCACATGGACTGAGGCCAAAACAGGGGATCTGTGCTAATGATGTATGGCTGGAAAGCCTGCGTTAATATAGCTTGCGTTAATAACTAGGCTTGAGCTCAATAGGAAAACGCTTTGGATCTCCTCATCGGACATTTACTGAGCAGCATGAGACCGCAAATCATCAATGATAATGATGAGTTACCGATATAGGGATTGATACACCTTCACAACCACAGTTTGTGTGTGTGTGTGACCCTGTACAGGATGTAGAACAAAAGTCGGCTAGCCTGTTTATTAGGCTGTCATTAGCACTACTGCAGCACCTGATTTAGCTCCAAGTACCAAAGTGGAATCACTGTTTAAACCAGAACGATCTTTCATGAACTGGTTACCGTCTGACGTTGTGTTGTTATGGTCCGGCTACTTAGAGATTTTAGTGTAAGCAATGAAAAGCTTGGCAAACGTCAGCAGCTGTGTTGACCTAAATGATGAAACTAGCCTTGCTCTCAGTGAACAGTTTTACAAAACTTTGCTTAGCTTTTATTTTAGGCCACTGGCATGAAAGTAGGTATTTGGGCAGTGTAGGGCTAGGAACAGTGAGGGGCTTTGGCAACAGTAGTAAAAATGTCACTACACAACAGAAGTCTGTTAATTGAAGAACTGCCTTGTCCAGACCACGGGTGACAGATGAATTTCCAAAACTGATAGTGAGGCTTGTTTGTAAGCAAAACAAAGCCAGGAGCCATATCACCTGCAGGGAAAGAACAGTGAAATTGTTTTGGGGACTTAGATACAGTAGCCTGACACGTGTGAGATGGAGCACAACAATATCAGTCAGCCTGCCAGGCAAGAACCTGCCTGAATGAACCCTACCTTAGATATATGCTTCCTGGAGAGAAATAACATATTATAAGCCTTATAATAAGACATTATAGTTCATAGGTGCTTATAACAAGTAATAAAGTGTTATACCTGTCAGCTTTCTGTAAAATGTTAGCATGTACTGTATTTTCTTGTCTAGAAAGGGGCAGAGTGTAGAGTGAGTAGTGTGCATTGCTATAGAGGTCAGTGTGTACTATATAACTCAACTCATTTTAAAGGGCTAGCAGAACATAATTCTGCCCATCCTGCATTGAAACCTTATCACACCTCAGGAATAATTTAAACGTTTTCTATTTGTCTGATTCTGTTCTGGAGGCCCAGAAATTTTCTAAAACCTCTACATACACGAAAAAAGTGACAGACAGGCAGGCAAGCAAGCAAGTAAGTATTTACCAAAAGCAAAAGTCTGAGTTCAATGCATTCAACCTTTCAGGAAAGATTTATTATAGCTACCGTCCTTGTTAAATTGTTAAATTTATCCAATAGCATACTTTAAAAAATGTAATATTATTAAATGTAACTCAAATGACATTTTCTGTAAATAGTGGTATGTAACACTTTGCTCATTGTAAAGTATTAGGTTTGTGGCAGGCCTTGGTAGCCATAAGCTTGTTGTAGAAGTAAATGGGGGTGTTTTTAATATAATGCTTCTACCCAGACTCCCAGCTGTGTGTGATGCAGACTGGAGTATCAGAGCCGCTCCTGCTGTTCTTAACTTGTCATTGGACTACAAAAACCCAGTATGTTGTCCATAAATTAGGCCAGTTAGTAGGGAATGTGTGAGCGGGGCAGTAATGAGCTGCTGACCAAGAGGAAAAATACAAACACACAGCTGCACACCTGCTTTCCCTCTCTCCATTTACAAAGCACTCACTCACACGCACACACGATGCATACTCATGCACACAGACATTCATATCATCCAAATACACATCAATGAGAATCACATGTTCATCCCTACACATACTAAATGCAACTCTCTTACAATACCTATCTCTCCGACTCTTATTATTAGAGTTAATTCTTGACCATTGAGAGAGTGCTACTGTGATTCCCAGGCCTGAGTTGACCCTCCTGTGTTTGTATATCATCGCTTTTTCTTCTGTTACTTAGTGGTATTACTTTGAGTAGTAGGTTGTTATTTCTCAGAAACAGGTTACCTCTGTCCTGCTCTTCAAGCTCATAGAGAACTTTGTAATTAATGACCTAGAAACGCTTTCGCTCAAGATTAGCAAACCATAAAGCAGCCCATGCTGAACAAGTTACATTTCTAGCTGGAGTTGAATTCATAGCTCCATCAGTTGTCATTGAGACACAAATTATATTTGTCCTGTTTTTATGTGCGTATTTTCATGTAGTACCATGCACCTGATATGGCAAAATCCATAGGATAATAAGTGTGCATAGTACTGTATCATACAGAAGTGAGATGTACACGTCTGTCTGAGGAGGTTTGCCGGAAATGGTAGGCAGTCATAAGGTTTCTCTGATTTAGCTACTTCATTGTGATGAATCAATGTCCTTCTCAATAGATGAAACAGTGTGGTAGGGCAGCACTGTCTATCAGGGTTATAATTAGCAGGCTGTGAAGACGTTAGAGAGGGAAGGAGAATGAAGCCAAGGCACAGTCTGGAGGAGGAAGTGATGGGATTAGAAGGACGTCAGGATTAGACGTCATCAGCTTGGTGACAATGACACTGTGCTAAAGACTGACTTACTGTATCATCGATAGTGTGGTTGGTTATGGTTGTGTCTGAAATGGCCCTACTATACTGTAAAATGACTTCCACTGTGACTGGCTGTGCACTGGGCTGGTTGGTGTATCTCACATATTGGCAAAAAAAGACTACACCTGGAAAGGTGAAAAGATGCCTGCAAAATGATTCATTTCGACTCTGCATAGGGATGCTACCTGTTTGCCCAATATGACTGGGGGTACCTACGGACCAGAGTTGAGAAACTGTAAAATGTGCTAATGTGCACTTAGTGTTTGTCCAGTGGGGGAGTGTTTTCAGTAAAAATAAAGAGTTATCTCTGAGCCCCATCATCCCTCTATTGATAAACCAGTAACCACAGATGGTCTATGGAGCTCAGGGAGAAGAACCAGGCTGGGGTCACTGACTGGACTTCATTGTTTTCAGGAACTACTGTGTGGATATTTCTACTCCCTTGGGTTTTAAAGGTGTGAGAGGTATGATCACCCACTGTAATGTGTTGTCTGGAAAAGGTGCAGAAAATATTATTATCCTTGGTTGTCTCCCAGCACTAGCTAACTTCCTGAATTAAAGGAATCGAAAATAAAACACCTATGCACTTTCACCTCAGCGTAAGTCGACCTTAAATCAATTAAATAAAACCTGACATTGTCAGAGCCCCTTCCCCATGTCACTTTTCTATTACTTCTATTTGTCACATTAGGTCCAGAGTCTAACTTTACTCCTTTTAGTGCCATGAAAAAGTGTTTGCCCCCTTACTGATTTTCTACATTTTTGCATATTTTTACTTATGCTGAATGTTATCAGATCTTCCACCAAAATATTAGATAAAGGGAACCTGAGTTTACAAATAACAACTGTACTGATTTTATTTATTTAATTAACAAAGTTATGCAACACCCAATTCCCCTATGTGAAAAATGAATTGCCCCCTTACACTCTGTCATGACGTTGGCCTCTTTGAGTATAGCAACCCCATCCCCCTCTCCCTGCCCCCCCCCCCCCCTGCCTCCTTCAGCTAGGCTGCTGTGGTCAGAGGTCGTGAATTCCTGAGAAGACCTCATGGACACACAGTTATAGAGTCGTTTTTCATGGAGACAAAGGAAATCCTTCCACCTCACAGAACTTGAGGTACGAACAAATTTCATGTTCCGGAGAAAGTGTAAAAGATCGGTGAAGAATCCAGCTACAAACTGGTCCGTTTGTCACAACTTGGGAAGCCCATGGGAGACGGTGTGGCCACTTTACCATAACGCTTATGTATATATATATTATATCATGTTTATATAATAGCCCCAGATATAAGGTTTACATCTAATTGTTGTATAAGATGAATGAGTGAGTATGATACTGTTTGTAAAATTGTGTAATATGATTTTGGACTGTTTAATAAAGGAAAACTCAAAAAGGGAATTGGAGTTAACTAAATCAGAGGACTGCCCCTGAGCCCAGTTAGGGTCAGACATCCTGGGACAGCCCTTTTCTGCCATTCCGAATAAAACCCAACTTTGAGAAATTATCAGCAGACCATGTTTTTCTCCATTAGGGGAGGACAAAGGTTGTAGACCATTGCTGAATATTTTAACCATACCACGTGGTTAAACTCTTAGACTGTCGATACCGACAGAATGAGAACAAGTCTTTGATATTCATTACTAGTCTGCAGCTAGGAATTCGGTATCATTGAATGCAAAGAACGACAACCGCCGAAACATCCATTCTATAACGAATGTCACTTTGAACTACCCCGTCTAACCAAGACCGAGAGGGAGAGAGACGGACAATTCTACGAAAGACACAAACTTTTCACCAGCGATCAAGATAACACACTGAGCGTAAATATATATATATTGATTGCAATTGTTCCCGAATGAGTAAGCGTTCATATGTAAAGGATTAGTATTTTAATTGTTATAATTCTCACTCTGTAGTGACTTTTTGGACCCCCCCCCCCCTCCTCCATTTCCCCTTTTGTCTAACAAGCCGCCATGCCGGTTCAGCCCACTAGGGCACATTTTCCTATCATTTCATGTAACCACATTTACAGTGTTTGTTTGTTTATGCATTTCTGTGAATTACTTAGTAATAAATAAATGACTTAAGACAATTGATGTATGGATGACTCATAGTGAAGACTGGGTTCGTGCAGATAACCAAAAATGTACGGCGTTTGGAATGAGACTAACGTGAGGTAAAACAAATAAATAATTAATCAGAAGACTACTGATCAGATATGAAAATATCTGAAAGGTTATATTGGGAAATTATAACTTTGTAATCTGAATACTTTCCTTGGTGCCCCGACTTCCTAGTTAATTACAGTTACATGATTATTCAGTTTAATCGCATAATACTAATTACAGGAATCTTAGATAAAAAACTAAGTCTTCAATTTAATGATAGTAAAGACACGACAACTCAATAACGGGTTCTGCCACCTTAAGCTGCAATGACTGCAACCAAATGTTTCCTGTAGTTGTTGATCAGTCTCTCATCACTGTGGAGAAATGTTGGCCCACTTGCATGCATGAACTGCAACATCTCAATTGGGATTATATCTGGACTTTGACTAGGTCATTCCAAAACTTCAAATGTGATGCTTTTTAGCCATTTTCATGTAGACTTGATTGTGTGATTTGGATCATTGTCTTGCCGCATGACCCAGCTGCGCTTCAGCTCACAGACGGTTCCTTCTATTAAGGCAAGTCACCCAGGTCCTGAGGTAGCAAACCATCACACTATCACCACCATGCTTCACCGTTGGTATGAGTTTCTTACTTTGGAATCCAATGTTTGGTTTTCGCTAGACATAATTGGACCCATCTCATCCAAACGTTGACTGAAGTTTGCCAAAAAAGCACCTGTAAGCACCTGGATGATCTAAACTTAATAGAAGAAATCGTGTATTACGCTCTGTATCAGAGAATTGTGCAGGAGAATGTCAGGCCATCTGTCTGTGAGCTGAAGCTGAAGCGCAGCTGGGTCATGCAGCAAGACAATGATCCAAAACACACAATCAAGTCAACATGAACATGGTTAAAAAGCAATAATGTGAAGTTTTGGAATAACCTAGTCAAAGTCCAGACCTAATCCCAATGGAGATGTTGTGGCAGGACTTGAAACCAGCAGTTCATGCTTGAAAACCCACAAATGTTGCTGAGTTAAAGAAGTTCTGCATGCAAGAGTGGGCCAAAATTCCTCCACAGCGATGTGAGAGACTGATCCACAACTACGGGAAGCGTTTGATTGGAGTCATTGCTGTTAAAGGTGGCACAACAAACAGGTGTGTCAGGTGGCAATTACTTTTTCACACAGGGGCATTGGGTAACTTTATTTATGAAATAAATTAAATAAGTATAATCATTGTTATTTGTTCACTCAGGTTCCCTTTATCTAATATTAGGTTTTGGTTGGAGATCTGATAATGTTCAATATAAAAAATATACAACAGTAGAGAAACCTATGTAGTGGGCAAATACTTTTTCACAGCACTGTACACACACACACACACACACACACACACTTGTCACGGCTGTGAAGTATTGTGTGAGACCAGGTAATTGACTGTCTCAACAGAAGTAGTGTGGCGGTTACCTCAGAAACCAGACATCATTTAAACACCAGCACTCTACTCTCCCATTCTCCCCTGTGCATTAACTCTAACCATAGAAGGTGAGGCCTCACTGATGAGATTCCTAGCCTTTCCTCTGAGTGCAGTGTAAGTGTTAATGTGGTATGTTACTAAAGCACCTTATACCACCCACCACTGCGACCTGTATGCTCTAGTCGGCTGGCCTTCGCTACATATTCGTCGCCAGACCCACTGGCTCCAGGTCATCTACAAGTCCATGCTAAGTAAAGCTCCGCCTTATCTCAGTTCACTGGTCACGATGGCAACACCCACCCGTAGCACGCGCTCCAGCAGGTGTATCTCACTGATCATCCCTAAAGCCAACACCCCATTTGGCCGCCTTTCCTTCCAGTTCTCTGCTGCCTGTGACTGGAACGAAATGCAAAAATCGCTGAAGTTGGAGACTTATCTCCCTCACCAACTTTAAACATCTGCTATCTGAGCAGCTAACCAATCGCTGCAGCTGTACATAGTCCATTGGTAAATAGCCCACCCAATTTACCTACCTCGTCTCATACTGTTTTTATTTATTTACTTTTCTGCTCTTTTGCACACCAGTATCTCTACCTGCACATGACCATCTGATCATTTATCACTCCAGTGTTAATCTGCTAAATTGTAATTATTTGCCTACCTCCTAATGCCTTTTGCACACAATGTATATAGACTCTATTTTTCTTTCTTTTTTTTCTACTGTGTTATTGACTTGTTAATTGTTTACTCCATGTGTAACTCTGTTGTCTGTTCAAACTGCTATGCTTTATATTGGCCAGGTCGCAGTTGTAAATGAGAACTTGTTCTCAACTAGCCTACCTGGTTAAATAAAGGTGAAATAAAAATAAATTTAAAAAAAGGTGAGGCCTCTGAGATTCCTAGCCTTTCCTCTGAGTGCAGTGTAAGTGTTAATGTGGTATTCCCCTCTTAACTACCACGCGTCTACACATTATCGCCAGGCCTCTAATAATAGACTGTAGGAGATGTGGATGAGGTGCAGCACTAGTCTGGCCATCATGAGATGTAAAGCTGACTACTGGTCAACTACACCTGGCTGTGGTCTGACCTGGGCCACATTCAGTACGCAAACGTTGTAAAACGTGGCAGATAGAGATGTCATGAATACAGCTGACATTATTCCATATTCTTTAGAATTACTTATTTACATTTTAGTCATTTGTGACTTACAGTTAGTGCATTCATCTTAAGATAGCTAGGTGAGAGAACCACATTTCCCCTCAATAAAATAATTATAATTGGGAAATTTTCTCTTTCGCAACCTTGTTCCCTTTCTGCATGCGCCCCTGACCTGTTTTACCCCCCTCAATCCAGTCAATTACTATGGGGGAAGTGCCTGGTAATCTGACCAAACTTTCAAGCCAGTCATGCCAGAGGACAGATGAAAGGTGGAAGTTATGTTACCAATCAGGGGTTACCAAGGGGAAATTCATAAAAAAAATATTTTTATACAGTTTCGTTTTAAGATGTGATTTGTTTTAGGCTTGTTTTACTCATTGTGTGATTGTTTAAGCTGAAAGTTGTGGAACGTTATGTTAAAAGTGTTATAGAAAGTACATGTCTTCTTAATTCTGTTGTGTGTTCACCAGTGGGAATGTGCATGGTTCATCATCTTGTGCAGCACCTTCTCCCTGCTCCTCTTCTGGGCTTACTTCTGGTTGGAGGCCCACAATGACTACAACCAATTCAACTGGTGAGTGCAAGTTAGTCCTTACCAGAGTGGCTGTGAGCTGAGTTTGCACCATTGTTTCTGTCCCCCAGAAGCAGTCTCTGTCTTTTTGAGCAGCTTTCAATTAGTAATTTAATGTGTGCGTATTTCAATATGTCCTATCAGGGCTGGTCCTCTTATCAAGACACTGGCTCAACTTCCCCACCCTCTGTCTCTCTTTCTCAGGTTACTATACAACCGTTCTGGGGAATGGAAGGACGGCACTGTCCCCATTCTTGCAACCACCGCAGTTGGCTTTAGTTACATAACATTTTTAATGGTAAGTTTCATGTTTTGGTTAAATGCCTGTACACACAGTAAAACACATGTTGTTGCTGCAGGTTCAGTAAGATCTAACCTGATTGTGGCTCTGTTCATATCCAGGTTTTAGCACTCTGTCATATTTCACTGGGACAGCAGCTGAACCTCTACTGGATCCACAAGGTAGGCCTTTAAATGAACTCTGACCTACTGATGAGGAAATGAATACCATGTTACTGTTAGCCCTGCATAGGAATGTGTAGAACAAATCAAACTGTTGATATGTTGGTCCCCACAGATTGGTGTGTTGGCTGCCTTGATCACCACTGTCAGTGGTGTGGTCTCCATCAGTGATGTGTGGGGGGACGAATGGGACATCATTCTTATATCGCTACAGGTCTACATCTCTCTTTGTTGGTTTCTCTGTGCGTGTGTGTGTGTGGGTGAACAAGGTTATAAAACTCCTGTCTTTCTGTGTTGTAATTCAGTTCACAGGTCCTTTCCTGCACATAGGAGCTCTGGCTGCTGTCACAGCGCTGGGTTGGCTGGTCGCTGGACATGTGATCCGTGCAGGGAGAACCAGTAAGTATTGGGTTGGATTTTGATTGGCTTTCACTGTAACTCTAATCAGGATACCAATAGTATACATTATTACATTACTTCATGATTATTATCATTATAACCATAAAGATTTTTGATAATGAACAATGATTGCAGCAGCAGTCAGAAATCTGGGACCTAATGTCCTCACTCTATGGTCTTCCTCCTTCCCAGAGTTCCACATGATTGTGTTGCTTGTCTACCTAAGTGTCCTGCTGGTCCTCTACATGGTTCCCCTTGCCATCACCTCACCCTGTATCATGGACAGGAACAGCCTCAAACCTCGACCTGATGTCATTGGAAGACGGGGGGCTCCAATGGTGAGTCTGTGTCTCCCTACAGAATCTTCTTGCCTCCTACTCTCTAGCCGCTTCATGTAGATCCTAAGGAATCTCCACATGTAGTCAGTCGGCTGCTAACCTATTTCCTATTTCTTTAAAGCTGAAATAATTTGCCTTTCCACCTCTAGCTCAAATGACTGCCATCAAATTCTAACAACCCATGATAACCCATTGTACCTCCTGTCTCTCTGTCTGTCCCCCTGTGTGTGTGTGTCCTGTGCTGTAGCTGGCTCCAGAGAACACCCTGATGTCCTTCAACAAGGCCCTGCAACAGGGGGTCAGCTCCCTGGAGGCCGACGTCTCCGTCAGGTACCCAACCATACTCTACCAGCCTATAACCTAACCCCACCCTACCACCTTAATGTTAGGAGTAATGAGTTCTCTACAGTAGACCGGTAACGGCAGGTGGGCCTTTCTGTAATGAAGCCATAGCAACATTCACAGCGTGTAAAAGGTTATGGAGAAAATCTAAACACCCCCGTTCTGACCCTGCCTTTGACATAGTCAACTTGTTTTAAGACAATTTTAATCTCACATCCATTCCTTTTCACTAGTGCATTATAGCCTGTTATTACAGGCCCATTTTAGTACTCCCATTGCCACAGAACCTCTTTATTTTATTTATGAAAGCAGTGACATAAATGTTACTGGTTCAGTGATGTCAGTCTGTGGTCCCAACTGTCCTCTACAGTCTGGACGGGGTGCCCTTCCTGATGCGAGACCGCACCCTGAGAAGGACCACTAACATCGCCAAGGTCTTTCCAGACAAACAGCACGAGGACGCCTCTCTCTTCAATTGGACAGAGATTCGCTCTCTAAATGCGGGGCAGTGGTTTTTGGAGGTACCTCTCTCCCCCATCTGTCTCTCTCTCCCTCTCACTGGGTATATGTCTCTCTCCCTCCTTGTATTGCTCTTTCTCAGTCTCTCCCCTTCTCTAGTCTACCCTTCCCTCTCCCCACACCAAGTATATTTTTTCACTCCACTTTGCATCACTTCATCAAATAAAACACCTCTCTTCCCTCTCTCTCCAGAGCGACCCCTACTGGACGGTTGGGTCTCTGACAGGGAGGGAACGGAACCGAATGGGGAACCTGACAGTGTGTAGCCTGGTAGAGATGCTCCGCCTGACAGCCAGAGCCAACCGCTCAGCCCTGTTAAACCTCCAGAGACCTCCCCCAGAACACCCACACTACAAGACCTGGATCATGGACACCCTGTGGGCCGTCCAGAGGTCTGGGATATCACAGAAGAGGGTGAGGAGGACTTTCTGTGTATCTATCTGTCACTGAGTCCTTAGCAACATTGGTAGAGATGTGTAAATCAAAAAGCAGGTCCAGACTCTTACCCTGTGTCTTGTGCCCTGTGGTTTTTTAGGTGACGTGGACTCCGGACACAGACAGGGGCCGTGTCAGGGGGCTGCAGCAGACCTCCTTAGAGAAACTGTCAGGGGAGGAGGTCAGACACAGGGGCATCAGCAGCCTCACCCTGCGCTACTCACAGGCCAGTAACAAGGACATTCAGTAAGACATACTACTGTTACTCTCAAACTCTAACCCTAACCATTCACCTGCTGGGATTGTCCAAAATGTTATCTGGGAGGTCCAAACATGTAATCTAAAAAGTCCTAGAATCTTATCTTAATCCCTAACCCTAACCTCACCCTGCGTTACGGTTACTCACAGGCTAGCATGTCCAATAACTATTTATCTTTGTAGGGACTTCCTGGTGAACAACATGAGTGTGATGGTGTACCCGGTGAATGAGCCGTGGCTCTATTCAGTGCTGTGGTGCAGCGGAGTGCCTTCTGTCTCCTCCGACGCCCCCCAGGTCCTCCGCAAGGTGCCCTACCCCATCTGGCTCATGGTAAGAATCTCCGTCTACACCACTTCATTGCATTAACTACACTTTTGGTACAGTATAGACGTATGGAAGATACCCATGAGTGTAACAGTCAATTTTCTATGACTGGGTACCCCTTTTAACTGCTACAGTACAGAGGCTGGGGACCGCAGGGGAGAGTACAGATAGTGACTAGGGAACAGCAGAATAGCTGGGTAAGAGCGAAGTGAGGTATGGGGACACAGCAGCAGACCCAACGACACAGCTCGAGACTAGGACTTAAAACTCAAGTAGTTTCATTCATGTTCTGATCGTCATCGCATGTTCATCATGATGAGAGGTACAGTATATTTGTGGTGATGCTGCGATCTAGTGGTGGATGTTGGTTCTGAACAGCTGTTCTTGTTTCCAGAGCCCGTATGAATACTGCTTAGTCTGGATCACCTCAGATCTTGTCTCCATCGCCATAGTTACAGGAATATTCATCTTTCAAAAGTAAGTACCCATTTTCCATTACGATCAAACTGAATCTCCTTTCATTTAGCTGTGAATGGTTGTGTATTTGCAGCATAGCCCTCACCCTCACACTTTTGAGTATTTCCAGAGTATTGCAATAACAATGCAGAGTTCTCTACTACACTGATCCCTGATGAAAGCTGGATGTACACACTTCGGTGATATGTCTGCTCTGCTCCATTGTCTAGTCTGATGTACTAAGTGTTTCTTAGGACTGTTGTGTAAATGTAAAGGTCTGTGTGTTCTGAACTTTGTGTTGCGTAGCCTTCTGCTTCTGAACTGACGCTTCTGCTCTTTCCCTTTCACTGCCCTGTCTCTCTCTTCTCCTCCTCATCTGGCAATTTCTCTCCTTCTGTTTGTCCATATCATATTTTTTTCTTATGTCCTCTTTCATTCCCTCCTCTCTCTTGTTCTTCCCTATTTGTCCTCTGTTCTGCCTGATCTGTTCTGACTGATTTTGTTCTGCCTGATCTGCATGCTACGTTTCTCTGCTGCACTCTGGCGTCTGTCAGCTATCACTTGATCAGGTAACTGGGGTGACTCCCATGTTGCTTTGTTGTTTTCTGTCCTTGTGCTTTAATTGTGCCTGAAGCTCTAACGGTTGTACTCAGTGTACACTGTTTCTTTTAGATATGTATTCATCAATATGGATTCATCATTTGACTATGCTTATATTGACTCTAAATGTGTCTCTGACTGTGCGGTGTCGCCCTGTCAGATGGAGGATGAGTGGCATGCAGAACTACAACCCAGAGCAGATCATGCTGAGTGCTGTGACACGCCGGCCCAGCCGAGACGTCAACATCATGAAGGAGAAACTCATATTCTCAGGTCCGTAATAAATCAAATATAATATAGGCATTTAGCAGACACTTTTATCCAAAGCAACTGACAGAACTGTTGGAAGTTGACACGGAAACATACAGTATAATCAGTATGTAGTCCATTCATGTATCAACCCCACAACCCTGATGTTGCCAGCACTATTCTTCAACTAACTAACTAACCCACTGAACCAAATCAAGAATGGAAAAGAGTGAGGGTCAAAGTTGAACTCTTCTTTTTTTTTTTCTCCTTTTTTAGAGGTAAGCAATGGAGTAACCAATACAGATGAACATTTATATCCAGAGAATGGCTATGACATTGGGCAGTACAAGTGAGCTGTGTCTGTATACCTGGAGAATGGCCAGGACAATACACACTACAGATGAATTGTCTCTGTACCTGTTTGAGCTGGTTGTGCTAACTACACTTATGACGGCATCACACGGAGACTGCAACAGACAGAATCACAATGGCTGCTACTTTAAACGTAGATGTTTCCGCCAACATGTTAGAACTTTGAACTTCTAAAAGTTGTGAATGTTCAATGTTTTGAAGACTGTTGATCTACTTGCTGGAGTGACCTTTTTAAAAGTTGTATTTCAAGCAGGATCATGGGATGTTTTTTCTTCTCAACTGTACATTTTTTAAAAATATGACTGTTTTTCAATGATTTTCTTTTCCCTCTGAGAGGATTGTCATGGTTTGGTGTTCTAAATAGTATGCTATTATAAGACTGAATTCACTCTCATGAGGAGTAGTGTGTGTCCTCTCCTATCGATGTGTGAAGGACATTTAGCATCATTGGGAATGTACACTGTTCTTGCATTGTGGTTTTACAGGTATGAACATGAAGGGAATTCAATAGTCAACATAGTCCATGTTGCAATCATATTTTCTCTGCCTATTTTGTCATGCCATGATTGGTTTGCTTTAGGTTGAAGTTATTATATCCTTATCTCTTCACGTGGCTGCCTTTTTGTAAACTAGTTTCCTGCTATGTTACAAGAAGAGTCTGTTGCAGCGGCAGTGTGTTTCAGTACTTATATTGTTATATGACACAACTCCTATAAATAGTATTTCAGGAATAGTACCAGTCAAAAGTTTGGACACACCTACAGTACTCATTCCAGGTTTTTTCTTTATTTTTACTATTTTCTACATTGTAGAATAATCAAAACTATTAAATAACACATATGGAATCATGTAGTAACCAAAAAAGTGTTAAACAGATCAAATATATTATACATTTGAGATTCTTCAAAGTAACCACCCTTTTCCTTGACCGCTTTGCACACTCTTGGCATTCTCTCAACCAGCTTCCTGAGGTAGTCAATTAGAATGCATTTCAATTAACAGGTGTGCCTGGTTAAAAATTAATTTGTGGAATTTCTTTCTTTCCTTAATGGGTTTTAGCCAATCAGTTGTGTTGTGACAAGGTAGGGGTGGTATACGTAAGATAGCCAGCCCTATTTGGTAAAAGACCAAGTCCATATTATACCAAGAACAGCTCAAATAAGCAAAGAGAAATGACAATCCATTATTACTGTAAGACATGAACGTCAGTCAATCCGGAAAATTTCAAGAACTTTGAAAGTTTCTTCAAGTGCAGTCTCAAAAACCATCAAGCGCTATGATGACTGGCTCCCATCATGACATCTGCTGCAGAGGATAAGTTCATTAGAGTTACCAGTCTCAAAAATTGCAGACCAAATGAGTGCTTCACAGATTTAAAGTAACAGACACATCTCAACATCAACTGTTCAGAGGAGACTGCGTGAAATAGGCATTCATGGTCGAATTGCTGCAAAGAAATCACAACTAAAGGACACCAATAAGAAGAGACTTGCTCTGTCTTTGTGAGACGCAAAGTAGGTGAACGGATAATCTCTGCATGTGTGGTTCCCACCGTAAAGCATTGAGGAGGAGGTGGGATGGTGCTTTGCTGGTGACGCTGTCAATGATTTATTTAGACTTCAAGGCACACTTAACCAGCATGGCTACCACAGCATTCTGCAGTGATACACTATCCCATCTGGTTTGCACTTAGTGGGACTATTATTTGTTTTTCAACAGGACAATGACCAAACACACCTCCAAGTTGTGTAAGGGCTATTTGACCAAGAAGGAGAGTGATGGAGTGCTACATCAGATGATCTGGCCTCCACAATCCCCCGACCTCGACCCAATTGAGATGGTTTGGGAAGAGTTGGACTCCAGAGTGAAGCAAAAGTGCTCAGCATATGTGGGAACTCCTTCAAGACTGTTGGAAAAGCATTCCAGGTGAAGCTGGTTGAGAGAATGCCAAGCGTGTGCAAAGCTGTCATCAAGGCAAAGGGTGGCTACTTTGAAGAATCTATAATATAAAATGTTTATTTAACACTTTTTTTGGTTACTACATGTTTCCATGTGTGTTATTTCATAGTTTTGATGACTTCACTATTCTACAATGTAGAAAATAGTCAAAATAAAGAAAAACCCTTGAATGAGTAGGTGTTTCAGATCTTTTGACTTGAACTACAGTATATGTGGATCATATGTGGAAATAAAGCAATAGATGTCCCCTTATCTTGGGGAAACATGACTGTGTAGTTGTACATCATACACTATGGATATATATATATTTTTTTTTTACCTCTGTGCAAATGTACTTACTGTCATTTTTAAAGTGTTTCTAGTCGATATTAAACCCCATAGTTGTGTGAGTTGGCAAAACAAGTATATTTTTAAATTGCAGTGTTTCACAGAGCTGTTCCTTAATAGTCCTGATTGTGCTATTATAAACATTTCTCCATTCATTATAAATGGCACACTGCTAACAACAGAATGGTCAAATCTGTTCAGTTTAGGATTATACATTTAGGAATAAATAGGCCTGTGTTGGATTAGGCCCAATCCAGGATATATGGTGTTAATGAAGGATTTGGACAACACTTCCACCATGTGGACTCCTGCTCTGAAGTAAGGGTGGAGTGATGTTCCTCTCAGATTTCCATCTGAAATCAGCGACTTGCTTAAATAAAGAATGTAAATGTATCCAGTGTGCTTATTTCATGCCTATGCAAATGTTAATAAATTACTGTATTATGAATCATTTTTACCAACCAATTGTAGGCCGTACCTCTGCTGGTTGTTCTTCCTGATGAAAATTCAGAAGAAAAACAATGTATCCCCATGTGCCATTCTCACCAGAAATGATTTAACAGCTGCAGAAAATTATAATACTTTATTTTTGGAAAAATATTGCGTTTCATTGGTACATTGGTAAAACAATTGCTAGAATAAAGGAGAGCTTTCAACAAACTGTCAGTAAGCTGCTAACTCTCAAAACTTTAACAAAATGTTTAATAATACCATAAATCTGAGATACAGTAGAAAAATGCTTTAAACCCTCATTTAATATCTCCCTCTTCCACATGCACCTCTGAAAATGTACTGTACACCCACACACCGTAATGTTGACATTGCACATTGTGCTAAAAACAAAGCCTAGCCTACTGCAATGATTTCACAGGTCCTATGACAGGATGACTCACGAGACTTGAGGAATAACTGTAAAGGCTTGGGATACATCATCAACAATTACAAACCAGCACCCAAGCCAACTCAGGAAATGACTGTTCTGCCTTTGGTGTACAGTAGATAGCCACTGGGCACAGACATCAGTTCAACATCTAGTTTTGATTTACATTTGGTTGAGTTGTCAACTAATGTGAATTTAACGTGAAATCAACATTGTCATTGGATGTATGTTAAAGGTTGATTCACCATCATCACAGATTTTTTGGGGTTGAAATTATGTGCAAATAGTGGGTTAATGCATAACTGCAATGCCAGCCACATAGGCTACTGATATTGAATGCAGTGTGAAAGCAAAGAGGAGTGCTCTTGTCCTACGTAAAGGGCATTTCGCATGAGACAATTGTTGCATGGATCCACATCGATCATTTTTCTGAAAGGCCCTGAGGAGTGTGTATCTGCTGGTGGCGGTTAGGTCTGAGCCATGGGAGGATGATGGTTCAGTGCTGCTGGCACGTGGATGTCTGTCTCCTCCTTGCTGTTGTCTGAGCAGTCAGAAGGCATGTAGCAGCCAGAGTCTCTGGGGCAGTTCAGGTCAGCTTTAATACTCTCAGTTGGGGACTTGGCTTCCTTGTTTGACTCTCCCTCCTTCTGACCATCACCTGGAATGGAACAGACATGGGCGCTTAGAGAGCTTATAGTGGTCTATTTAAATTTTATGTCCACAAATCTGACATGTTCCCACAATATCAGAGTTGCAGAAATAACTTTTTTCATAGTTTCCTTTTTCTCTCAAGCACTGAAATATTATGCCTATTGCAGCTGGTATGTTTTAATTTGAATGTAGGCTGTTGAATCTCTGAGTCTGAGACCTTGTTACTTTTGGTTACTGCAGCTAAAGGTTATTAAGTTCAAAAGATCCAAAGTATTCGCATAAGAATGAAAAACAAGATATATGGGCTGGTGCAACACCCAAACCACAGTTGCTTCTGAAAATTACATTTCCTGTTAGTAGCTTGTCTTGTCTTGCATCACTCAATGTTATGTTTCTTGACTACCACTCAGCCTTTCCTTTCATGTCCTTCTAGCAACTGACTCTAAAGGTATTAGCAGTGTAAGACATCTTCTTTATCTAGCTATGGCCAGGACAAGATGGCTGATATCCTGTAATTTACACACACACTGTGTGTAAGTTCACACTTCTTGCAAGTTCACTTCTTGCGGTGATATTACTTTGTTATAATAGACAGTTTGCCAATTTATCAGTATTGTTATAATGGTTTTAAACTGTGATTGGTAACTTTTGTGAGCTGTTTGCTGTAACTGTCCTGAATTGTTTATTGTAACTCTTTTGAACCGTGTGTGGTAACTGTCCTGAATGATTGGTTGTGACTGTATTGAACTATGTGTGGTAACTGTCCTATTGTGTTCTCTGTGCTGTAAGTGCTGGCTATCCAGTTATCATTAGCCTCTTTATCTGTGTCCCTGATACCACGGCCCTGATACAGCACTTCCTCCGCTGACGGTATACCCTTCCTTATCTGCTTGATATCTAAAACCAGACCTTTGGCAATCTAAATACAGAACATATGCTTAGAGGGAATTATGATCTCCTCCCCACCTACAGTTTTTGTCAGAACTAGCAGCTCTGGAGCACCTCACCTAAGAGTATGGATTGTTATCTGTTTAAATTGGCAATGTTGATGCCAGAAGGCCCAGGTGTTGTCTTGAGTGCCTTTGCATCCCATCTGGAAATCAAAGTAGGGAAAAGACTGCCCTGACTCACTTTGGGGTTCTTGGAGGCACTCGACGGCAGCCATCAGACGATGTCTGTGTTCAGAATCAGTCACATTGAGTTCCACCAGATGCTGCTCCTTCAGCTCTCTCAGGTCATCTACTGTCTGGTACCCATTAAGGAGCAGGGAGGAGGCATACTCCTACAACACAGAGAAACAATACCAATGGGTAAGCAAGCCATCATGTTACAATAAAAACATCTCAATCCTGTCTGTCATCACTGTGTTGACATCAGAAATGTATGGTTCTCTAAAGATGCAATTTATAGTTTTTTTTAAGAATGCAGGAAACAAGTTTTTTTGAGAGCGATTGTTTGTGACAGCAGGTTTGAGGAAAGAGACAGAGAAGAGTGTGAGAGAGACAAGGAGAGAGCGAGAGAGACAGTTTACCTCCAAATTGAGGCGCTCTAGGAGTTCCTGTAGCGTTTTGGGGCGGGGTCTCCTGCTCCTCCTGTGTGTCATCTTCTGAGGCGGTTCAGGAACCTTCTCTACTATGAGGTCTACGTAGATGAACTTAAAGTTTCCCACCTTGTTGTTCAGCATGCCTGTCCATATCCCCATAGGAGGCTTGCTGATGATCTCAATCACATCCCCTACCTGAAAGAAGAAATTGGCATTTTACATGAGCAAAGCATGTATTAGGTCTACACAAGCTACTTTGCAAGACATTGGCTCTATCTCAACTGCTTAAAAATCCACGAGGATGTGCTGAAGGACATGTTTGACAATTCAGTCAGGTGGTTCAGTCAGGTAGGTTACCTTAAGTTTGAGTGATTCAGTATCGTAGGGACTGGGGACAAAGTCAGTGTGGACCCGGGCTCTGCCACAGAACTGGCCTGTGTAGGAAAGGGGCAGCTCCTCATCCAGCCTCAGACTGTCTCTGTTACTGGAGCCGTCTGATCCACTGGTAACCCCACCTAGGGCGCAGCACAGTTGGATTGGTAGGAGACAGACATCATGTTAGCTTCAAAACAACCTTTACAAACACAGGGCCGAATGTGTTACGGTGAGCATTGTAGGTGTTGTCATACATCATGCTACAGAGTGAGGTAGTTTTTTTACTCCTTAATGCGATGTCTATTCATGAGTGTTGATGCCACAGGAGGTTGGTGGCACCTTAATTGTGGAGGACAGGCCTGTGGTAATAGCTGGAGCGGAATTAGGGGAATGGTATCAAATCCATTAAACACATGTTTGTCAGTTGTTTGATGCCATTCCATTCGCACCGTTCCGGCCATTATTATGAGCCGTCCTCCCCTCAGCAGCCTCCTATGATTGATGCTGGTCTAACAGTAGTCTACTTAACAATTATAATATTAAGTTACAGTATGATGGTTATGGCGGTGAATTAAATATGGACAGTTTAGACTTCTGACTGTGATTATGTTTGTCAGGCATCCTTTGTTGGGTAAATCAAGGTCCAACAACATGCCTTAGCAGATGAGACTACACACTTGATTTTAATCAACTGCAGATTAAACTAAAATTGCATTAGTAAAGAGAGAACTTGTTTAATCCAGTAAGGTGTTGGCTGTGTGCTTACTGGAGGAGCTTTGTCCACTATTGAGACTGTAGAGGCTTTCCAGAGAGTGACTGGACTTTCTGTGTCCTTTTGGAAATGAATGGACGCCGTAAACAACATCCCCTTCTCCTTCTTCATCTCTCTCCGTCTCGTCGCACTACCAGTAAAAAAGCAACAGAACAGGTCATGTTTTTTAATTTTCTTCTTGCCCTCCTTCGCCACTCCTCATCTCCTCTCACAGCATGGCGGTTGAGGAGGAAGGAAAGGAGAAAGCTAAACTAATCAGAGGGCTGGGTGGGGGCAGGGTTCTAAGATCTTCCGTGTGCCAAAACGGCTCAGTATCCCAGGCAGTTTGTGCAAGAACACAGAGGAGCTTCTCTCCTCTCTCTCTGAGTCCTTAATCCACACAGAGCTGCCTTGCCATTTATAACTGAGACTTGACATAGGCAGGAGCTGTGTGTAATCCCCCTATACCTACTCTGACTGTACCTCCCTTGTTCTCTTTGTGAGAGAAGGGTTGTGTCTTTTTAGCTTCGTTGGTTACCAGGTGACGTGTTAATGAGTCTTTGTCCTGTACTGACCAGTGTTTGGACATGTTGGTCACTGGACTAAAAGCCTAACTTGTTCGTCATAATTTATAGTCCTCCTTTCTTTACTTCCTGAGGAGCCATGCACTGTATTCTATTACCACTCTGTGATCACTGTATTATCATTCTATACTATTCACTTCCAAGGTTCCTGTTCTGTTGGTTTTATATTGTTAATTTATGTGGACTTGGTCTTACTGTACATTTCCTACATACCAGCCTATACCTCTGCATTAATTGGAACTACCCATCCCGGATCTGGGAGAATTGTCATCAACTACACACACTAATTAGCATAGCGCAATGGTCAAAAAATATTACTAGAAAATATTCATATTCATGAAATCACAAGTGAAATATAGTGAAACACAGCTTAGCCTTTTGTTAATCACCTTGTCATCTCAGATTTTGAAATTATGCTTTACAGCCAAAGCAAGACCAGCGTTTGTGTAAGTTTATCGATAGCCTAGCATAGCATTATGTCCAGCTAGCAGCAGGAAGCTTGGTCACGAAAATCAGAAAAGCAATCAAATTAACCGTTTACCTTTGATGATCTTCGGATGTTTTCAATGACGAGACTCCCAGTTAGACAGCAAATGTTCCTTTTGTTCCATAAAGATTATTTTTATACCCAAAATTACTCCATTTGTTTGTCACGTTATGTTCAGAAATCCACCGGAAATAGCGGTCACGACAAATTATATCCATAATATCGACAGAAACATGGCAAACGTTTTTTATAATCAATCCTCAAGGTGTTTTTCAAATATCTATTGATAATATATCAACCGGGACAATTGGCTTTCAGTAGGAGCGAGAGGAAAAATGACTGACTCTGTCTTTTACGCAATAATCACTCTGAGAGCCCTCAGCTGGCCACTTACGCAATGTAGTCGTTTACGCTCATTCTTCAACATAAAGGCGTGAAACTACGTCACAATGCTGTAGACACCTCAGGGAATACGTAGAAAAGGGAATCTGGTTGATATCCCTTTCAGTGGCCAATAGGGGTGCATAGGAACACAACGGTTTCAAAACATGAGTCACTTCCTGATTGGATTTTTCTTAGGCTTTATTTTTTACTTTTAATTGACAATATTTTGACAGTTTTGGAAACAGAGTGTTTTCTATCCTAAGCTTTATGCATATTCTAGCATCTGGTCCTGAGAAATAGGCGGTTTACTTTGGGAACGTTATTTTTCCAAAAATAAAAATAGTGCCCTCTAGTTTCAAGATGTTAAAACATCAGCTTTCTTTTAGTTAAACTTTCATTTCACTTGTTTGGCTTTTATCAGAGGTCTGTGGTACACTGAATGTCAAAAAATACAGTTGAGGTTGGGGGGGTTGTCGGTTTTGTTTGCAATGTATAGAAAAACTGTACAATGATAATTGCAATGTAAAAATTGAAGTGCAATATTGATTTTGTTTTAATAGATGTTACCTTAACTAAATTTAAGGCCCAGTCTATCCTGTCTCAGGTGCCAGACATATTATGGACAGAGTATGCTATCTACGGTGGACTGATAGACAGTGCCAGCCCAGTTCTCTTCTCTCCTTCTCTATTGGCCAATGTATTTTATAATTTTGGAGAAATTGTAAAGTTTGTTTTGTTTTTAAACCTTACAATAGGGGTAAAATATAAATATTTCTGAGATCTGTGTGTATTAGCAGTAGTGATTGGGATGGTCTTCCTATTGGGAAGAAAGGATCCTAGTTGAAGGAAACAGATATGGAGACTAGTGAAAGTACAAAGTGAATGGTAATATTAGTGGCATTCAGATCGCACTCTAATAATGCAATATCTTTAAAAAAGTAAATGTTTCAATACAAGGTCACATGACGAACAGAGGGATTGAGCCTTGGGACTAATATTATATTAGAGGCTGTCATCTGGTGTTTTGGTTAGAGAAAAGCTTCCTGTGGACAAATAGGTAAGCCACCGGTGAAAATAAGTAGTACTGTAACGGCCATTGTTGGTGGAAGAAGAGGAGGACTAATGCGCAGCGTGGTAAGTGTCCATATTGATCATTTATTATCATGAACACAAAACAAATTAACGAGTAAGAAACGAAACAGTCCTGGACGGTGAATATAAAAAACACTGAACAGAAAATAATCACTCACAACTCAAAGGTGAAACCAGGCTACCTAAGTATGGTTCTCAATCAGGGACAACGATTGACAGCTGCCTCTTGCCTGGTATGGTTCTTAATCAAACACAGAAATCACAAATTATAGAAAAAAGAACAGACTGCCCACCCCAACTCACGCACTGACCATACTAAAACAAAGACAAAACAAAGGAACTAAGGTCAGAACGTGACAGGTACTCACTGAATTCAAACAGGCTGTAAGCAACATATTGGGACATTTGGGACAGAGGTACAAATATTTGAATAAGAGACGTTTTTGACCATTTCCAATTATTTTTAATCAATTCTATAGTTTGGGTGAAAGCAGTGATTTAACCTCTCTGGGATTTGTGGGACGGTAGCGTCCCACCTCACCAACAGCCAGTGAAAGTGCATGGCGCCAAATTCAAAACAACAATCTCAGAATTACCATTCCTCAAGCATACAAGTATTTTCCACCATTTTAAAGATACAATTCTCGTTAATCCAGCCACAGTGTCTGATTTCAAAAAGGCTTTACAGCGAAAGCACCACAAACGATTATGTTAGGTCACCACCAAGTCACAGAAAAACATACAGCCATTTTTACAGAAACCTATACTTCCTGGTTGGATTTTTCTCAGGTTTTTGCCTGCCATATGAGTTCTGTTATACTCACAGACATCATTCAAACAGTTTTAGAATCTTCAGAGTGTTTTCTATCCAATACTACTAATAATATGCATATATTAGCATCTGGGACAGAGTAGCAGGCAGTTTACTCTGGGCACCTTATTCATCCAAGCTACTCAATACTTCCCCCCGTCACCAAGAAACAACAGGTAAAAAACTGAAAATAACAAGAGAGGGGCTCTGGGGTTGTTTTCTACAGAAGGTACCTATTCTGCTTAAAATTATTCAAACTAAAAAATAAAGAAAAGAAAACACAGTTGATCTGTTTGCCACAACGTGCTTCGTCTCACTCACCATTTCCTCTGACAGGGCTTTAGCGTACTGCCTGCCCATCCTCTTCCTCATCGTCAGTGAGATGGCCTTCATCTTCTTGCCTATACCTCCTGATCTGGTCTGGTCACTATTAACCTGCTCCCCCTCTGCAGACTGCACACATATCAACATACACTTGTTGTTACATAGTTGAAATGCTTAAACTACGATACAGCAACATAATTTAAAAAGATGAAATAAAGGAAAAATAAATACAAATCTACTAATGTTGAAACAATTAGGGCTGGGACAATAACCGTACTGTGTAACCGCCGATTATGGATGAAGACCAATCAACCCCCCCTCCAAAAACAGATGTCATAACCATTTGAAACCATAGTTTTTTTTGTGGAACAATCTGAAGACAGGACGGCCAGGCATTCATGTGGTTGAATCTGTTTCTGCGGTAACATGAACTCTTTACAATGCGATAAAACTTTGTTGCTCCTTGCTGACAAAAGCAAGGTGTTGTAGCAAACAAGTCTTTGGTTGCCTAGGCAAAGCCCCCTTCACTTCAGCAGCAGCACCCATGGAAATAGAATGAATAGAATGGGATTGGAATTTGACTGGTAAACTCATGGTTACATTCGCAATGGCTGCCTGGTATTGTGATGCTATAATTTCCATGGTAATGTAAACTCAGCAAAAAAAAGAAATGCCCATTTTTCAGGACCCTGTCTCTCAAAGATAATTTGGAAAAATCCAAATAACTTTACAGATCTTCATTGTCACAGTTATGAAAACTTAGGACACTAAAGAGGCCTTTCTACTGACTCTGAAAAACACCAATAGAAAGATGCCCAGGGTCCCTGCTCATTTGCGTGAACGTACCTTAGGCATGCTGCAAGGAGGCATGACGACTGCAGATGTGGCCAGGGCAATAAATTGCAATGTTTCGTACTGTGAGGCGCCTAAAACAGCGCTACAGGGAGACAGGATGGACAGCTGATCGTCCTCGCAGTGGCTGACCACATGTAACAACAACTGGAATGTTCAATTAATTTATGTGGCTCATGCAATGGAATGTATTTTTATTATACAACGGGTGGATCTAATCCTGGATGATGATTGTTTAAAAAAATATTCCACAACTTACCACCAGCTATGACATTAAAATGCCCATTTACTCTGTTCCATCTCACTGCGCAATTCACTGTCTCATCAACCCTGCCAGGCAATTTATAAACTCGATCTCCACTATAAAAAGCATCTAGACATTATCTCCCATTTATTTTAGACTAGCATTTGGTTTTCAACAGGGAGATTTGTATTAACCTTGCTGTATGCCTCAACATGCAACATTGTTTACATTTTGAAATTCGATCTTCAGCTGTCCCATAGTAATGAAGGTGTAGGGAGTTTGGGACGAGACAGACAGTAGGACAGCTTTTCTCAGCTAGTCGAACTCATGAATCAGCTGGCATAATTTTTATGGATATATAAAAATAAATGTCAATAGAAAACAGGTGAAACTAAATGAAATGCAGCTGGTTTGCAGTCTTTCCAGCTTCAGTTTGAAGTGATTGTGTTAGCTGTGTTTGTTGGCTAGCTCTTCTGAACAACAGTGTCTTGATGAGAGAGCACATTTTCTATGCAGGCGAAATCGCGCATTATTACCTCATTTTTGTGGCTGTATCCAAATAAATGTCACTAGAAAACAGTTTAAACAAACACAAATGCAGCTACTTTGCTGTTATTCTGGATGCACTTTTTGACATGACTGTAAGTTAGCCGTAGTTGGCTACCTAGCTAGCAAGGGATAAGAATGTTACCAGCCAGTGTGGCAATGGAACATTCAGAACGAACGACTGGGTCACGTCTATATATACAAAACAAAAAGACTGAACGACTGGGTCACGTCTATATATACAAAACAAAAAGACTGAACGACTGGGTCACGTCCTGGGTCACGTCTATATATACAAAACAAAAAGACTGAACGACTGGGTCACGTCTATATATACAAAACAAAAAGACTGAACGACTGGGTCACGTCCTGGGTCACGTCTATATATACAAAACAAAAAGACTGAACGACTGGGTCACGTCCTGGGTCACGTCTATATATACAAAACAAAAAGACTGAACGACTGGGTCACGTCCTGGGTCACGTCTATATATACAAAACAAAAAGACTGAACGACTGGGTCACGTCCTGGGTCACGTCTATATATACAAAACAAAAAGACTGAACGACTGGGTCACGTCTATATATACAAAACAAAAAGACTGAACGACTGGGTCACGTCCTGGGTCACGTCTATATATACAAAACAAAAAGACTGAACGACTGGGTCACGTCCTGGGTCACGTCTATATATACAAAACAAAAAGACTGAAGACTGGGTCACGTCTATATATACAAAACAAAAAGACTGAACGACTGGGTCACGTCTATATATACAAAACAAAAAGACTGAAGACTGGGTCACGTTTATATATACAAAACAAAAAGACTGAACGACTGGGTCACGTCTATATATACAAAACAAAAAGACTGAACGACTGGGTCACGTCTATATATACAAAACAAAAAGACTGAACAACTGGGTCACGTCTATATATACAAAACAAAAAGACTGAACGACTGGGTCACGTCTATATATACAAAACAAAAAGACTGAACAACTGGGTCACGTCTATATATACAAAACAAAAAGACTGAAGACTGGGTCACGTTTATATATACAAAACAAAAAGACTGAACGACTGGGTCACGTCTATATCTACAAAACAAAAAGACTGAACAACTGGGTCGCGTCCATAGATACAGAACAAAAATACTTATCTACTCTGTCAACCGAACCAATAGAACGAACGACCAGTCGGCTTGGGTAGCAACCTTAGATTTATGTCGGGACTATGTCTTGTGGGAGGATGAAATAGTATGAATAAATTAATCAAAATAATGTTTTTTATGAAAATATGTGAATCATTATTTGGATATGTTGATATAACTCATTGTAGCCGGTGTTTGATGGATATATTGGCACGGTTTGCCAACACCCGTGCCAATATATCCACCAAACACCGGCTTTTCGGGCATTATCACCTAAGTAATGTCAGTTGAGTTTAATAAAAAAAAGTCATTGCACATATTGATGGGTTCACTTCCTGCTATGACTTACTGCTTTGTTCCTATGGGCAGAGATACTTAGAAAGGCGAAGATATGAATCCCAGTGGCCAATGAATGTAGACACGTATAAACGCCCCACCCAACAGACTGTCGACCAATCGCGTTCATGTTGTGGGAATGAGTTGAGAAACCTGCCTATTTTCTTCGAAAGTACGCAATGTCATGATTTCAAAGCTGTACGATATTACAGAGAATAAGTTAATTATCTCACATCTTGGAAAAGATTTGTAATGTTGTACTTCTTGTTCAAGTAATTCATGCTAATGCTGTTTTTTTTAGTTTAGCGTCCAATTGACTCCCATTCTTGAAGGAGTGATCTCCCTGTCCCAGAATCACCCATAATACACTGTGTGGCCCATTGACGACATATGGGAAACGTACACAATGGGTGTTAATACGATTCGAGTGAGATTCCCCTCTTCTCAAAATTATCTCTGCTATGGGTACGCTTGCAATGGCCCCCAGTCCATCCATTATGCCATCATTGACTTGAATGGGGATGACCGTTCTAGTCATTCTATTTCTATGGCAGCACATGCCATAGATAGGTCATGAGTGGAGGAGAGGAGAAAATGTATTTGTTCATTTTTTTTGCTATTCAAACGGCTATAACGGTGACCACGGTCATTTGGCTGACAAATAACCGTCATCCAAAATTCCATGACCGTCACATCCCTAGAAACAATGAAGAAAGTTTACAGTATCACTTATAAGGAATTACTTGTTGAAGTAGCTGACAAAATCAGACAGATGCTTCACATACCAAAGCACCTCCATTTTCCTCTGGCTTCACTGGGGCTGGTTGGTGTCTGAGTGAGTCAAATCGGCCAAAGCTGGTGGAGCGCTGGGTGAGATGAGAGATTAACTTTACAGATTAAAACGTGTTTGAGATGGTAACAGCAGGACACATGTTGTCTGGCTGTCGTGTTTATGTTGAACTCAAAGCAGCACAATACAAACAAGTAATGTCTGTAGTAGGCCTATACCTTGTAAACCATACATCTAACCTGGCTTTTCCTCTGGTCATGTATTTACATAGTACTGTCTGTATTACCACCAGGCTCCATTAAGGCATTTTATGAGATTTCTCTTAATCTTTTTTGTACTTATTGTGTCTTATGTTGCATTTGACTAAGATTGGATTTGATGATATAACTGCAGGTTCAGTTTGAACTCTACAGATGTATTTTCTAAAGCTACCGAACCAAACCTTGTCTTTGTAGTATTGTTGTTTTGTACTACTACTACTATTGATATCATGAGTATTATGAGTACTTCTGTATGGTAATGGATGAGTATTGAGTGGTGTTCAGCTTCACTACAGCTAATGGAGTTTGTATCAGTTATGGTCGGCTGTTTGCCGTAAAGTGATGTAATGTAAATCTCTTATACTAAATCCAATGTAATACATTGAATATTATAATATTTCATGTCATTCTTGTGCTACAATTTTTTGTGTGTGTTGTATTCCTGTTATATAATAGCGTTATTGTTATGGATTTTATTATTCTAGTACATCCTGCTGTTCGCCCTTAAACCTGTCATCTGCTCATCTGCACTATGCTAATTGAAAGATAATAATCTGCATAAACGTCATAAAAAATGTGACTGTGTGAAAAGCAATGGTCCGTTGTTCACTGGCGGCCCATTAGATTAGTTTTTGTGGTCATTCTGAGGCTCTCATCCAACATCTGTTACATTAAACCCTGGCTCGTGGCCCCGCAATGATCATCTGACCGTTAGTGAACCGTGAACCTTGGCCGGCTGCAGTCACTGTCACCTACTGGGGAAAGCTAATGATTTCTAACAGAAATAATGGTCAAATAGCAAGAGCAACAAATGCTAGTATTGCTTTTATAATGAACTCAAACTTTTGAGTGAATCTTAATTTTCAATATCCTGAGTTACCGCTGTAATACAGCCTAATGTTTGGCAAATATGTTTTAAAACTTTTCCTTTTAAATTACAACAAGTACTTTAAGTTCAAAAATGTTTAAACAAAATGCTCAGCCATATAAAACGTTGTTTTTTGTTATTACAACAGCAAATCGAAAAGCACATTTTATACAAAAAAAAAACGGACTTTTAAATCATCTCACCTTAGGTTTTGTCTTGCTCTTCGTGTCGTTGTTTGAGACATTTGACGGTTTCCTCTGAAGCATAGTGCTGAATCTGAATAACTGCTGGTCAGTTTTTTTGTTGTTGATAAAAAACAACTGTGCTGTTGCTTATTTAACCAATCATCATATCAACAACCTACTGTACTGCAACAGTTGTGCAGAGCAGCTACATTTCCTCTAAGGCAGCCAGGATGTGACTGTCTCTACACAGTCTGTTTATCTGTGATGAAAGACATGCATGTGTTGTACTTTTAGGTGGGAGGTGGAAAGTCTGGTCAACAAGCTACAGACACTGAATAATCCTCAGTGCACCCAGAAAGCCTCATTGATGACTGCTTGATTGGGGTTGTAATAATGTGAGTAATTCATTTTTTTGCCATAATTGCAATTTTTTTAAGGTTGAAAGACTTTTCAGACTATGTCACAAACTGTTGTCTTTATAGTTGTTTTGATAGTTCACTGTAACCAGTAAAATGAATTATGAGGAAGTGACCAAGCGACTGGTGAGCACAGGAAGGGGTGAATTACCACAAAGCCTGTATATTGCAGTTTCCGTTCTATTACCTTAATAAGCTTGTTCATTGTTAAATGAATACCAAATAGAAATTTGCCTGTGTAGGGGGAAGTGTTCCCTACAAAGCAATCATTTGGGAAACACCAGTCCCACAGCTTCCCACAATACCTCTGTCAGACCTGTATGTAAGCTCCTTTAAGTGAACCGTATCTTACCGTGGATTCTGAGATGTCCAGATCTGTGATCGAGCGGATGACCCGTTGGTGTGAGAACACTGGCGGCGCCTGTTTGCTGTCCAGTTCCTGGACCAGACTCTCAAAGTGGTCCCAAGCTGTTGCTCGGGGCAGGGTGAAGTCAAAGCCATAGTTCCGGGGCTCGCCTGGGGGCCGGTGACAGGTGTGGTAGGGGACATCCCAGGGTGGAGGGAATTCTGTGAGGCCCCAGTGGTGGTCGTGAACCCCAGTGCTCCAAGGTCCTTCCACAGCTTTCCCATTGGCCTCCTTAGTCTGCTGCTTCTGTGGCGATGGTGGGTCAGCCTTCGAGGACTTCTTCTCTGTCTTCTTCCCCAGCCCGATGCAGGTGATGACGGGACTGTCGTTACTGAACACAGAGTCTGCCAAGTGACCTGGACAAGAAGAGAAATAAAGGACTTTTTAGTCCTATTCATTCATAGATACGTCATTTATTCTTTAAAGAACAATAAAATCATCAGCTTTCAATTGTTAATGAGAATTGCCCCTATTATTCTAGGGTTTTGTATTCATAGGATTTGTTGTGTTTCAAGCAGGCAGGCAGCTCTGTCTTTGAATTTGGAGCCAAGGTGCATCCATTAGAACTCACAATTGCTGTCAGTCTTTCCATCATCTAGTCCCATCTGGCTTCCCTTCTTCACTTTCACTAGCCTCTGGAACCTCTTCAGCTTTCCCTTAGATTCAGCCATGTCAGCCTCAGCATCCCCAGTCTGCAGCAGAATAATATGAGTAGGCTATCAGTGTCCATAATATCAGTGTGCATTATGTAATGCCTAGTACTCTCAAGTTGTCAAGTGAAAAAAACATGGCATGTCAAGTTGTCTTATTTGTATTTGTCTTTAGTTTTGCACTGGTTATAGAGTCAGCATGAAGATTAAAGTGGAAGAGTGTCTGTGATATGGCCGCCGCCACAGACACACACCTGACGTCTCCTACCCTCAGTTCACAGCCTACCTCTTCCTCACCCCAACCACCCTGACAATCCTGGCCAGCAGAGCAGTAGGTCTAACTGTACCACATGGTGCCTTCCCAGAGACCTGAGGACGTTGGTTGATCTATTAGTTGTAATTCAACTGGCGGGATGAGGGAATGGATGGACCGGACATTTTTAAACCTCACCAAAATAAAATGCAAAGGTACATTTCACTCAATATTTTTTTTAAATGTAACCTTTATTTAACTAGGCAAGTCAGTTTTAAGAACAAATTCTTATTTACAATGACAGCCTACACCGACCAAACCCTGACGACGCTGGGCCAATTGTGCGCAACCCAATGGGACTCCCAATCACAGCCGGTTGTGATACAGCCTGGATTCGAACCAGGGTGTCTGTAGTGACGCCTCTAGCACTGAGACGCAATGCCTTAGACCGCTGCGCCACTCGGGAGCCCAATAAATACACATATGCCAGCTACAGCAATGGTTTTTGTGCCAAAATCTCAAATAGATAGAACCAAATACAGAAGAACCATATAAACGGACACAACATGTAATAACCCATGTGTGCTCACATTCCCCTTGCCGGTTTGCTGGGTATACTATATGTAGAGAAAGAAGCACAGAGAGGGCTTGCTACATCCTTTCTGGTCTCACAAACAAACATAAAGGCACATGTCCTGACACAGACAAGGATCCGCGTGCCACATCCAGACTAACACACTAACACACACAGACCGATCCGCGTGCCACATCCAGACAAACACACTAACACAGAGAGACCGATCTGTGTGCAGCTCAGGGGCCATGTGGGTGAGGGATTACCATATCCATGCTCTGCCATCTGCACTGCATTACTAATAATTATCACTGTGCTGCTAAAGTGATTGCTGCCTGCTTGTCCCACAGGAGATTGTGCTAATGCCATAGTGCATTGTTCTTCTCTCAATCTACAATTACTGTGTCGTCTATTGTAGCATACGGTCAGTATTTAGCACTGCATGAAACAAGAGAGTATTTATTGTATTTATTGTGTATATCTTTCAGATAAATACTGAAAATGTATTAAGGTACACCATCAGTACACCACCATACACCATTCAATGGGCACGAGGTCTCTGGCTGCCCCTGCTGACAATAACACTCACCATGTTCTGCTGATGGCTGTCAGGGGGCTCATAGTTTGGGTTCCAGGCCTCGAAGTTCACCCCCTGCACAAACAAAATAACAATACAAGTTTAATGAGTTACTTATATCCTCAATGCTTTTAGTGAAAACCAGGGTTAGGCCTAATGTTCAACATGGCACTACATAAAAGGCTATTTATATATCATGCATTACGTTGGTAAATTCATCTAAATCAGACTTAATCATACTATTTCATGACTGTTCACAAATTGATCTCTATTCCCAAATGTATCTCAACTCACAATAGACCTACTGACTCCCAAACGTGACATGCGTGTGTATTTCTATGTGTGATCACTGAACATTTTGGCAGGATGGAGGAACCAGACACATGCAAACAAACAAGGAGCTCTCCAAATAAAATTGGAAATTGACAGAAAAGTCTTAAATGAAATGAAATATTCCAAAACGTATTTCTCACAAGTGTATCGTGGTTTGTGAGCTCTGGAAACGGGTCCGCTCCAAGAATGAGAATAAATAAATGAATGTGATGGGCCTACTGATAATACATTCCGTGAATAATAATAAGTTATCCGAACACTATCGTTCTAGATTATTGAGAAATGGCGGGGATTAACGGTAAATTTAGCGGCAATCGCAGGAATTGATAAACAGATAATTCACCTTTAATAAAACAATTAATGCACCCGAATTGGCGGGAGACAAAGAACACATTTGTGGTAAGAGGATAGGAGCCTAGGGTGGACTTCACCACAACCATCACCAAGTCCTTAAATATTTGCAGCTGTAGTAGGCCTAATGTAGGCTACGGTGCTAATTATCGAGGGACTGTAGGTTGCTTTCTCTGTATTTCAAGATTACTCAAAATGTTTACACAACCAAAAAGCTGTGTCTGGGGAATTCATTAGTAAAATGATCGAGCATTTCAATCAGGAAGTGATTATATCTCAAACAGAAAGTGAAAAACAAGGCCAATATGTTTTAGAGATTTATGTGTGATTGGGAGGGCATTAGAGGGAAGAAAAAGCCTGTCGGAAATTCAAAATGTGACTTTTAGAGAATATTGCATGTGTACCATATATCCCTCACTGATGAAATGAGCAAGGCCAGGTGATTTGAGCTCACCTGTTTGGGTAAATTAAGCCAATGCTGCTCATTTCAGGGGAAAAGTGTTTATCCAGTTGCCTTTGTCATTTGAAAAGTAAAATCCAATATCTCTAATCGAATTTGTGGTATCGTGCTAGCCTACAATTGATCTTTTGTCAAACAGTTGATGAGGTTGATGATGATGATGATGAGGATGATGATGATGATGATATGTATAGTATTACCTGAGTTGTGGGCTCTTTTTCTCTTCTTTCAGAGTTCAGCTGTTCCACTCTGTCCTCTACCGCCAGCACGCTTCTCTGACAAGGACCTTGACCCATCTCTGAGGAACCACAGGCAAGAATGCAAGGTTAGACCACTTTTCTGGTACTCAGTAGGTTGTTGTCAGTACCACACACACACACACACACACACACGCACACACACACACACACCACAATCTTGACTTGTTTGGTTGTAGATTTGCAGGTGTAGGGTTACCTACTGTAACTATGCCTCATGAACCAGAATCCAAAGGAAACCGTCTGGGCCATTTGTCTCAGCCTCAGTTAGTTTTTTACAGCCAACAGACACCCACACACACCCCCCCCCCCACACACACACACACACACACACACACACACACACACACACACACACACACACACACACACACCACAATCTTGACTTGTTTGGTTGGAGATTTGCAGGTGTAGGGTTACCTACTGTAACTATGCCTCATGAACCAGAATCCAAAGGAAACCGTCTGGGCCATTTGTCTCAGCCTCAGTTAGTTTTTTTACAGCCAACAGACACCCTCTCATTGCTCTCATTCAGCTGTCCCATTCAACATAATCCCTCATCATAAAACACTGCGATAGGTTTTTTCCTTCCTCACTGACTTTGGAAAAGCATGGGGAGCATCAGTAGGTCTGTCTGTATCTGTCATCATTAACTAAATCCTACAAGTCTGTCTCACACACATAGTGTCTTTCTCGGGCCTTAGCAAGCATACCCTAAATGAAACATGGGGTTTATGTTCTTTGGCTGACATATGTTTCTGGCCGTTTACCTTCTTTGTGATTATTCTTGATGTGAACAAAATCTTGCTTCTCTCTGAGTGACTGCCAGTAGACATTAGTGTCTGTCTTATCTGCAATAGAGGGGTCAGGGGAAGAAAACAGAGGCCACTATATTAGTGGCTGCAAGGCTAAGAGGGAGCCAAGTGAAATCAAATAGAGTACAGAAGCCAGTAGGTTACTACGGCCAAGTAGGTTACTAATACTGAGTGCAGCATTGGGTGCACACTACACAGCTCCAAATAAATTGGAGAGCAGGATCAAAGCAAAGTTAGTAAGAAGCCTGTGATTTTACGCTCACTCAAACATGTCTGAGTACGTCAGTGTATTGCAATCATTTTTGTTGTACTAACCTATGGCTTCATTGTCCGATGTTGACGTTGTTGGTACATGTGATCTGAAATGACAAATGAAAATAGATTCTGGTCAATGTTGAGGTTGTCTCTACAAGTTGTCTCCAGCAGAGCATTCACTCAATACGCAGACATTTTGTCAGAATGTTGTTGTTTAACCATATTAGTTAAATGTCACTAACGGTCTATGATGATGACATATTATGGCTCTAACAACACCTCAGGAGAAGTCTGGTGCTGTGGTTGCAATATGAACACATGAAACACACAATACTAACTGGATTTTATCTTTCAACAACAATGAAGTGCTTGATAAGATTTGTCATAACACAACTGTTTGATTCACTCGCAATCAAAAATTACACAAGTCATTTCCACAGTACAATTCTACATTTTGACCCATCTCCTTGCATGCAATAGCATTTTTTTTTAACAGTTTGGGTCTGTGTCATTCTGTAAACCACTAGCCTAAATAAAAATTCTGGGAAATCCAAATCCAAGGTACTGTATTTCCAACAACATTCTGTGAAATATTTTATCTTACATTTTAGACTTACAATAGGTGAGTACATGCAATAAATGTAAACGAGAAAGAATATTATATATCCCAACTCTTATCCCAATTAATCTAATCCTAATCCCACCCAACTCTCGTGAAATTGCACCTTAACACCTAATACACACCATTGATCTAATATCAGAGTTAAACACAACCACAGGCTAGCTATAGGCTCCATGTTTACAACTGTAAACATGTTTTATGTTCCACCTACGTCAGTAAATGGACTGGGCTTGCCAATTTGTTTGTGGATCTTTGGAGAGAAGTACATCTTTAAGAAAAGAGTTCAATCTTTAATTGTTTACTACAGTAGAATTAAGTGAAGGAGATCAGGTAGACTGCTTGTAATTTGTCAAATATATAGAAAAAGTCTTCAGCTTTCAGTGCGTTTCTGCTTGAATTAACATTACATTACATCCCTAGGAACACCCTTGAACTTCAACCTCTATTGGGTCATTTAAAAAAAATCCAATCCTCGGTCAAACCAGACTATGAACTATGGCCTTGTTCCGATGAGAAAATTATGGAATAGGTGCCCTCTAATGGACTTGAGCAATGGACCAAGGTCCAAACAGACAGCTCCCTGGAGGCTTAGAGAGTGAAGGCCACCATGAAAGGACAGGAACATTAACGGTGGACCTGCTGAGAACTCCTGATTAACTCATCATCTCCTGGAGGTATACAGTAAGCAGCACCCCTTAGTATCCATTTCAGGGGTTAACTAAACCCCTCACTCGTTCTTTAACCAAAGCATTTATTGACTGAAAGCCGTAAACAATACAAACTTCCATACCTTCTCTTCTTCTTTTTCAAATGGGATTTGTGAGCCTCGGACAGCTCCTGGGAAGAAAATAAATGTAATGTAACACTGCATTGAACTGGCACACATAATGTATTGCACAAGTAGGCCATCTCCAAATACCCTGATTAAACTTAGAGATTGATATAGGCTTACACAGAAAAGTTGGTCTTCAGGCACCCATCCAATGACCTGAAGTTTCAGCAGCAGATTGCAGTCACAGGTCACCAGCAATGTCTGACTGGTTTGTTATTGTTGGAGACTAACGTCAGTGTGTTGGAAGCTGTTGGCCTGATATGAGGTCTACTTTAGGTCCTGCTTTATCTGGATAGTCACCTATAGATTATCTACAGTGCCTTGCGAAAGTATTCGGCCCCCTTGAACTTTGCGACCTTTTGCCACATTTCAGGCTTCAAACATAAAGATATAAAACTGTATTTTTTTGTGAAGAATCAACAACAAGTGGGACACAATCATGAAGTGGAACGACATTTATTGGATATTTCAAACTTTTTTAACAAATCAAAAACTGAAAAATTGGGCGTGCAAAATTATTCAGCCCCCTCAAGTTAATACTTTGTACCTTTTGCTGCGATTACAGCTGTAAGTCGCTTGGGGTATGTCTCTATCAGATTGCACATTGAGAGACTGAAATTTTTTCCCATTCCTCCTTGCAAAACAGCTCGAGCTCAGTGAGGTTGGATGGAGAGCATTTGTGAACAGCAGTTTTCAGTTCTTTCCACAGATTCTCGATTGGATTCGGGTCTGGACTTTGACTTGGCCATTCTAACACCTGGATATGTTTATTTTTGAACCATTCCATTGTAGATTTTGCTTTATGTTTTGGATCATTGTCTTGTTGGAAGACAAATCTCCGTCCCAGTCTCAGGTCTTTTGCAGACTCCATCAGGTTTTCTTCCAGAATGGTCCTGTATTTGGCTCCATCCATCTTCCCATCAATTTTAACCATCTTCCCTGTCCCTGCTGAAGAAAAGCAGGCCCAAACCATGATGCCACCACCATGTTTGACAGGGTGGATGGTATGTTCAGGGTGATGAGCTGTGTTGCTTTTACGCCAAACATAACGTTTTGCATTATTGCCAAAAAGTTCAATTTTGGTTTCATCTGACCAGAGCACCTTCTTCCACATGTTTGGTGTGTCTCCCAGGTGGCTTGTGGCAAACTTTAAACGGCACTTTTTATGGATATCTTTAAGAATGGATATCTTTTTTCTTGCCACTCTTCCATAAAGGCCAGATTTGTGCAATATACGACTGATTGTTGTCCTATGGACAGAGTCTCCCACCTCAGCTGTAGATCTCTGCAGTTCATCCAGAGTGATCATGGGCCTCTTGGCTGCATCTCTGATCAGTCTTCTCCTTGTATGAGCTGAAAGTTTAGAGGGACGGCCAGGTCTTGGTAGATTTGCAGTGGTCTGATACTCCTTCCATTTCAACATTATCGCTTGCACAGTGCTCCTTGGGATGTTTAAAGCTTGGGAAATCTTTTTGTATCCAAATCCGGCTTTAAACTTCTTCACAACAGTATCTCGGGCCTGCCTGGTGTGTTCCTTGTTCTTCATGATGCTCTCTGCGCTTTTGACGGACCTCTGAGACTATCACAGTGCAGGTGCATTTATATGGAGACTTGATTACACACAGGTGGATTGTATTTATCATCATTAGTCATTTAGGTCAACATTGGATCATTCAGAGATCCTCACTGAACTTCTGGAGAGAGTTTGCTGCACTGAAAGTAAAGGGGCTGAATAATTTTGCACGCCCAATTTTTCAGTTTTTGATTTGTTAAAAAAGTTTGAAATATCCAATAAATGTCGTTCCACTTCATGATTGTGTCCCACTTGTTGTTGATTCTTCACAAAAAAATACAGTTTTATATCTTTATATCTGGCAAAAGGTCGCAAAGTTCAAGGGTGCCGAATACTTTCGCAAGGCACTGTATATATGCTCAATCTAGAAACTGCAACAGTGTTGATGTGCAACAATTTTCTAGGGTTAGGGAGTACATTAGTTAGTGTATTGATATTTTGTTAAATATTTGGTAGAACTCACTGTGGGTATACATGGATCTGAGCCTCTCCACTTAGCCCTGTCCCTCAGAGCAGGGCTGCTATGTCGGCTGTTGTGTCGACTGGGAACTCTACAACTGTGTTCTTGGATGACTGGGTGTTTGTTGAGAGCAGGCTCATACAGGCTGTCCGTCGAGCCCTCCTAGACCAGAGGAAAGAGAGCAACATGATCAGGGACAGGAAAGACATAAAACAGTATAAACACACTGAATGCTGTGGTTTACAGCAGGGATTCTTAAACTTTTGGGAGTCGAGGACGTCTTTTGTGATAGCAAATTCATCATGGACCCCCTCATAGGTTTACCTTGACTTCGGCAGTGCATGACCGAACAAACCAAGATTCGGGCCTTGGGAAGTAATATTTTAAAGGCCCACCTCTTTGCATCAGAGAGAGATTTTGCAGAGAGACTTTTTGTTGTTTCATATTTAAAGATTATATCCTGCGATTCTACACATTTTGCCATGAGACAGGGAGATCATTTTGCCATTTTAAAGCTTAAATTACAGTGTATTTATGTAAAACAGAAAGTAAATTAAACTGTTTGGGGTAACACAAGAAGTATTAAGTTGAAAAATGTATAATGGAGTACTATGGATACCAATATCCCTGTGAGCCTCCCAGGCCCATGTTGCACAGGGTTACGAAGATACATTATAGATTAATTATATTTCATTATGTTGTATTGTATTGTATTGTCTTACACCCTCTAATTTTTTTTCCACAGATCCCTTGCCCAGAATTCGTTATATCTGTTGTTAGTGATATTAATGTAAAAAAATATATAATGTTCATTATTTTATTTATTTTTATATTTTGTATATTTTGAGATCTGGCCGCAGACCCCCTGCAGTACCTCGGCGGACCCCAGTTTGAGAACCCCTGCTTTATGTTCTCAGTAGACTATTCCATAGGGTATTGTTTATATACTCAATGGTCAAAATTCACGCGTTGCCAAGTTCCGTGACTTGTTACTGTGGTTGTCATAAGCATGATGATGACGAAAACAGTCAAATCTTTAAGTTGCAGTGCCACACTTTTTAGTTCTGATCTTAACACACCATTTCGCCAAGTTCACTGTCTAGTTGCAAGTTCTATACGTGTTATTTAGATAGGAATGACATGCTGGATTCTTCCAATCAGGGGGAATGCGGTTAGCCAGGTCAGGTTAGGAGACTTGATAAAATACATCTGATTATAGTATGACACACAGTAAGACACGGTCCTTCTGACCTTTGACCCTTGAGTGTGTTTGAGCACTGCTCTAGTACTATAATTTTTGTATTCATATTCGGGGTTGGTTAGTCTCGGAAACCCCTAAAGTCTGTTATGAATCCCTATGGTGTGCTAAACCAACCTAGTTACCTGTGTCTTAAATCCTACCTTAGGTTACAGTCAGACCTGAAGTGTACATAACATGCCAACAACAAATGAAGTAGCTGCATTGACACTTTACACAGTGAGCATGGGGGATTAAATGTTGACTCTGGGGTGATTACTTTGGCCTAATCCATGAATAGGACATGTTCCTCTCTACATAACCTAGTGAGCCGCGATCTGTTCTATGGAGCTCCATGTCGACCACATTCACCCAGTAATCCCAAACAGGCTAAAAATATTTATGCAAAAAACATGAACTTTTTCTTATTTTTAAAGGTATTTTAAATTTGACATCTAATGTCCATTCTATAAAAACAAGTCACGCTTTTTTCTTTTTCTTAAATGTGGGCTATTGTCACAGGTTGCTAACCAGTTTTTGGAGACTCATCCAGGATGTGTATGGGGGAAATGGACTCTCTAACTGTGTCCTAACCACTTTCATAACCCCCCTATGTCAACAGTATTCAAATAATACTATTTTAAACTTTTCTTCAAAGTTCAAGTTACATTACAAAGGAAATGTTAAGTTCTTGACTCTTTGTCAACCTCTATAAAAGTATGTATTTGAAGAGAAACCTACTTTGTCAAAGAAACATTGTATTTTAGGACCAATTAATAAAACATTTGCCGCTTCATCAATTCAGAACATTTAATCCTCCTATTAAAATGATCTGTCAGCTCTAAAACCAGACGTGACCAACAACTACAATACACAAATGTCTTTTGATAACTTTCTAAAGCATAGTACAACTGAAAGCTCAATCTCCTTTATGTCTCCTTCTGAGAGAGTCCATGTCAGATCCCTGTCAACAGCAATAACATCTCTGTGCTACCTATCCTTTCCCTGACTGAGCAATCTGCCAGATTATGAGAGGGACTGGACAGGGAACGCTGAGACAAGACAGTCTGTCCTGGCGATGTGGTCAATTCCATTTGAATTCATTCAATTCAGGAAGTAAACATCCACAACCCTGTCTGAGATGTAAGAGTTTTTGAGACACCAAAAAAATCATACAAAATACAAGGAAGAGAAGGTTCATTAAAGCAAGCGTGTGTCTTACCAGAGAGAAGCAGAATAGGTTCATATTTCAGATGCTGTGCCTCTCTCCACCTCTGGCCACAGACAATGGAAAACAGTAGAGACAAGCTGACTGCTGGGGAATCCAGAACACACACATGCACACACACACCCACAAACACACACCCCTATATACACATGCCCAAACACACAGCTCCTGCGCTCCGCAGGCTGTCTACAGCCCTGCGGCTTAGTACCAGTTTAAAATCCCTCTCATAATCCAATAGAAGCAGTGAACCATTACTGTCCAAGACAGCCCTCACAAACAGGCAGGCCGGCCTGGACCAGGCAGGCCACCCATAATCACACTCTCAGCAGGCAGGCGCTGGCTCAGGCTGGCTAACTGCACACAACAAACAGTGCTGCAGCTCACGCCGCTTTTGTTATGGGATGTTTTTGTCATTACTGGGATTTTGACTTGAGGGGGGTTGTGATCTTTTAGTCAGGCTTTAGTGATATAAGTGAAGGTGTTAAGATGGTTACTTTTGCCAATTAAAACAATTCTAATATTCCTGAGTGAACACTTAGCAAAGGTATTTTATTCATAAATTACATTTTACAATTTATAGAAAAAATACAGTATTTACATTTGTTGCAATATTATACACTTCTTGAGGGCACAAAACATTTAAATAATCAAGAAAATATTTTCCCCACCCAAACATTGCAGGCCTGCTAAACATGCTAAACATTTTTTACATGTAAAGTTAATTGGTATGTGTATGCGACTGGGCAAACCCAGACATTAAAACCATCTTTTGTATAATCTCTTATAAACCCTGATGTTAATTCTTCATGTTTAGATTTCAGTTGTTCAATAGTTATAGTGGACAATGTTAGCAGACACACACAGCAGACATGTCATGCACTACTCTGAATATAAAACGAAACGACAACACAAAAGACTAAACACATAAGATATGATACCACCATTTTCAATCCACCCAGATAAACAGATAAACTGTCCACATCTTTCTTAAACAAATCCTGTCAATCTCTAAATAGAATTGTCAGCATTAAAGTGATATTATTTCTCCATTCCAAGGACAGATATGACACATATATATATATATATATATATATCTGTTTTCACTAGGCTGTATGGCCCATTTACTCTAAGCAGAGGTTCCGTAGAGGATTGCCCTCAGAAAAATAACATTATTTTTATTATTATTGATGTGAGGCGCAGGGTTAATCCTCTGTGAATCCTTCCTCTCCCTGTCCTCTACTGTACTTCTACTCCATCACTAACAACTTCAGCACATTTCTCTATTCTTGGGCACATGTGTATTGAATTTCTGTTCCGCGTCCCTCCTATTCTCTTGTCCATATCTGCCTCAAGTCACTGTCTTCTCAGGCAAGGGAATTGGTGTACAGTATATGTTGTCTGCTGTATTTGTTTACAGGGCATCTACTCTCATCTACTCATCACTCACCCCTTTGTCTTTAATCCAGACATTAACACCATTTTCCATCTGGCTATGACAGGGTCACTGCAACAGAATTAGGTCTGAAATATTTAAAACAACATGTCTTGCTGTCAGCACTGATAACACATACACTGAGTGTACCAAACATTAAGGACACCTGCTATTTCCTTGACATAGGCTGACCAGGTGAATCCAGGTGAAAGCTATGATCCCTTATTGATGTCACTTGTTAAATCCGCTTCAATCAGTGTAGATGAAGGGGAAGAGATGGGTTAAAGAAGGATTTCTAAGCCTTGAGACATGGATTGTGTATATGTGCCATTCAGAAGGTGAATGGGCAAGACAAAAGATTTAAGAGCCTTTGAACAGGGTGAGGTAGTAGGCTCCAGGCTCCCCGGTTTGTGTCAAGAACTGCAGCGCTGCTGCATTTTTCAAGCTCAACAGTTTCCCGTGTGTATCAAGAATGGTCCACCATCCAAAGGACATTCAGCCAACTTGACACAACTGTGGGAAGCAACGGAGTCAACATACTGTAGGCCAGCTTCCCTGTAGAATGCTTTCAACACCTAGTAGAGTTCATGCCCCAACGAATTGAGGCTGTCCTGATGGAAAAAAGGGGGGTGCAACTCAATATTAGGATGGTGTCCTTAATATTTTGTACACTCACTGTATATGTATGATAACCCAGCAAAACGGGAACATTCCCAGAACATTAGCTAAGATTCCCATTAAGTTCTAGATAGGGTTTTGTTCTAACATTTGGATGATAACATCACAAAAACATACCAATAATGTGTTTGATAATGAACATTTTTATTTGATTTGTTTTATCTCTTAAATGAAATATCCTTGGAATGACATTCAGAAACATTCACAATCAGGATGCACAAAACATTCCTTTGATGTTGCAATAATTTTGATAGAACAGCCTTTCTGAGTTCTTTAAAGGTTCCCAGCACATTAAACTACAGTGCCTTCAGAAAGTATTCATACCCGTTGACCTTTTCCAGATATTGTTGTGTTACAGCCTGAATTAGAAATGGATTAAATATGTTTTTCTCTCTCACCCATCTCCACACAATACCCGATAATGACAAAGTGAAAACATGTTTTTATACATTTTTGCAAACGTATTGAAAATGAAATACAGAAATATCTCATCTACATTGGTATTAACACCCCTGAGTCAATACATGTTAGAATCACCTTTGGCAGTGATTACAGCTGTGAGTCTTTCTGGGTACAGTAAGTCTCTAAGAGCTTTGCACACCTGGATTTTACAATATTTTCACATTATTCTTGAAAAAATTCTTCAAGCTATGTCAAGTTGTTTGCTAATCATTGCTAGACAGCCATTTTCAAGTTTCTCCATAGATTTTCAAGCCTATTTAAGTCAAAACTGTAACTAGGCCATTCAGGAACATTACATTTCGTCTTGGTAAGCAACTTCAGTGTATATTTGGCCTTGTGTTTTATGTTATTGTCCTGCTGAAAGGTGAATTTTTCTGTCTGATTTTGCCTGTGCTTAGCTCTATTCTGTTTATTTCTATCCTTAAAAAAACTCCCTTGCCGATGACAAGTGTCATGACTGTCCTGACCAGGTCAGGTTACAGGAGACCACAACCCTACAGATTATCTCTCAACCCCAACAGAGGAGGAGAGATCTAAGGGTCTGAAGATGTGGGGGGTTTTATGACCCCTCGGTCCGCTGGTGAATCCTTGGCCTCAGACAAATTCCTTTGCCCTGTTACTATGGAGAACCAGCCTCAGAACATTAAACATGAAATAAAGGGACTTTGGAACAATGGTTTCCGTCAGCCACAATGGTGGTCATGACGATAGATGGAATATGAAAATGTATGTCATTTTTGTTTTGTTATTAAAGGTTAATAGATTACATTATTACAAAAACATTGTAATGTGAAGAGTTTTCCTAGTATATGTTTGATGTTTATACATTGTACGTTGTATGGAAAATATCAAAATCAAAGAGAATGTTTTGGGGAAGATGAAATGTTAAGTTAGTTGTCTAAAATTGGATTTGAATCAAATCTAGACCTTGCCTCATTAACTTGGTACGCCCAGAGAATTTCCCTAAAGGCGGAGACTACGTGACCCAAGCTGCAGCAAGGTCTAAAAAGTCAACGAACCCAGAATGCACCGCAAGTTTGAAGACAAAGAAATCCTTTTCTACCCAAGCTATGGATGAGTAGCTGTGTCTAAGCGGGTGAATTCAAGTCGAACCATCTAGCCTTTATCTCGCATCGAATCGTGGTATCTAAAGGGTTTCATTCCTATGCTGTGAGCTCTGAGGTACAGAGCTGTCTGTCTTCAGAAGACCCCTTCCAGAGCAAAGGGTGAGGGAACAGACTCTTAAGCCAAAAGGACACTGACATCGGGAGGACGACCAGAGAGGTGCGCCGGAGTAGTGCGTCATCGAGCAGCCTGAAGGCCTACGCAGAGAATCCTCGGAGATCATCCCCACGTAATTACATCATTATTGTTCTGACCCATAAGAGTGGCAGTTTGGGGCGAGGCTAGGGTTAGCATAGCATAGCTGACAAATTCACCCAAATGTATATTTCTCTTGTGTACTTTCTTTTTCCTCTCTCTTTTGAAATCCCCATTGTGGGTAACGCGCCATAGTGTGTTGGCCCGTTATACTAAGTTCTAATCAATAGCCTATCATGTGTTTTGTCTATGTGTATCTTTTATCATCATTTTAGCTTTTGAGTAAATAAATATTCAACTAAGATTGGTGTGGTACGAACTCATTGGTGAGACCCGGGTCCGTGCAGATTCACGGGCTATACGACGTTCAGAACGAGATTGGTAGAGGCAACTGGTTAATTAGAGGCTGTTGTAAAATCGATATTCTGATATTCTTTAGTTAATTTGGGAAATAGAAACTCAATAAAAACTAGTTTTCCCATGGTGCCCCAGGTTAATGAGTTAATAATTGCTTGATTCAGTTAATCACGCAAATAGCAACTTTAATCATTCGATGAACAACTGTCATCACATTAACTAATACAACGTCACGACACAAGCATACCCATAACATGATGCGGCCACCACCATGCTTGAAAATATGAAGAGTGGCATTCAGTGATGTGTTGTGTTGGATTTGCCCGAAGCATAAAGATTTGTATTTCGGACAAAAAGTTAATTTCCTTGCCACATGTTCTGCGGTTTGACACAAAATCACATTTTAATCAATTTTAAATTCAGGCTGTAACATCAGGAATTCCATGCTTCTTTTTTAGCCTTCTACATAACTAACCCAGGGAAATACTGGTAAGTGGGTTATTCACCATCACTCAACCATCGTCTTTATACGCTGCATACTTCTGGGCCTGTATTTACAAGGTACTTTTCAGATAATGAAAAATAAGACGGGCGACCATATCAAGTGTCTCAAAGTTGGAATTATATTAGGTGTGTTTTTTAACAGTCTATCTTTTACACAATGTTAAAACATTTTACAGTTAGTCTAAATTTGCATTTCTGACTGGATGTATAAATCTGGATGAAATAAAGACATCTTCTCTTTTGGTAGAGTATGCTTTATGGAGATACACATTTCTATGCTGAGAATGTTGTAGTAACAGTCTGTCAAACTTAAATATAACATTAACTAAATGTTTTTGAGATGTTCTGAGGATCTCCAAGACAAGGTTAATTGTATATTGCGTGAACATGAATGCAGGCTATCTACAACATAAATACAGACTATTTGGGATATTGTGGAACATTGTGCAACATTGTGGGAATGTTCTGTGCAACCTATGTGAATATCATAATAATATTATTGTAACATCCTAAACTCCCATAACATAACTAAATGTTATGGGAACCTTTAAAGAACTTAGACCAGGTGTTCTGTCAACATTTTTACAACATTTAGTATTTTTTTTATTTCACCTTTATTTAACCAGGTAGGCCAGTTGAGAACAAGTGTGTGCAAATGTAGAAGAGTAAGGAGGTAGGCAATAAATAGGCCATAGAGGTGAAAATAATTTCAATTTAGCATTAATACTTGAGTGATAGATGTGCAGACAATGATGTGCAAGTATAGATACTGGGGTGCAAAAGAGCAAGAGGGTAAGTAATAATATGGGGATGAGGTAGTTGGGTGTGCTATTAACAGATTGGCTGTGTATAGGTACAGTGATAGGTAAGCTGCTCTGACAGCTGATGCTTAAAATAAGAGAGGGAGATACTGTATAAGACTCCAGCTTCAGAGATTTTTGCAATTCGTTCCAGTCATTGGCAGCAGAGAACTGGAAGGAAAGGCGGCCAAAGGAAGTGTTGGCTTTGGGGATGACCAGTGAAATATACCTGCTGGAGCGCATGCTATGGGTGGGTGTTGCTATGGTGACCACTGAGCTGAGATAAGGCAGAGCTTTTCTTAGCAAAGACATACAGATGACCTGGAGCCAGTGGGTTTGGCAACGGATATGTAGTGAGGGCCAGCCAACGAGAGCAGACAGGTTGCAGTGGTGGGTCGTATATGGGGCTTTGGTGATAAAACGGATGACACTATGATAGACTACATCCAGCTTGCTGAGTAGAGGATCGGTAGTATAATCAGTTTTACGAGGGTATGTTTGGCAGCATGAGTGAAGGAACCTTTGTTGCGAAGTAGGAAGCCAATTCTAGATGTAATTTTGGATTGGAGATGCTTAAGTCTGGAAGGAGAGTTTACAGTCCAGCCAGACACCTAGGTATTTGTAGTTGTCCACATATTCTAAGTCAGAACCGTCCAGAGTAGTGATGCTAGTCGGACTGGAGGGTGCGGTCAGCAATCGGTTGAAGAGCATGCACTTAGTTTTACTAGCATTTAAAAGCAGTTGCAGGCCACGGAAGAAGTGTTGTGTGGCGTTGAAGCTCGTTTGGAGGTTTGTTAGCACAATGTCAAAAGAAGGGCCAGATGTGTACAGAATGGTGTCGTCTGCGTAGAGGTGGATCAGAGAATCACCAGCAGCAAGAGGGACATCATTGATCTATACAGAGAAAAGAGTCGGCCCGAGAATTGAACCCTGTGTCGTCCCCATAGAGACTGACAGAGGTCCGGACAACATGTCCTCCGATTTGACACACTGAACTCTGTCTGAGAAGTAGTTGGTGAACCAGGCGAGGCAGTCATTTGAGAAGCCAAGGCTATTTAGTCTGCCGATAAGAATGCAGTGATTGACAGAGTCGAAAGCCTTAGCCAGGTCGATGAAGATGGCTGCACAGTACTGTTTTTTATCGATGGCGGTTATGATATCGTTTAGGACCTTGAGCATTGCTGAGCCATGACCAGCTCGGAAACCAGATTGCATAGTAGAGAAGGTACGGTGGGATTCGAAATGGTCGGTGATCTGTTTATTAACTTGGCTTTTGAAGATTTTAGAAAGGCAGGGCAGGATGGATATAGATCTATAACAGTTTGGGTCTAGAGTGTCTCCCCCTTTGAAGAGGGGGATGACATTATATGAATGTCCTTTGCAAACTAACTTAAACATTGCGTGAATGTCATCAAAACTGAGCATATTTTGTATTTTGGGAAACTATCACTTGTCATGTACCCACACTGTTCCCACAACCTAATTAAATGTTCTGGGAAACTTTAAAGAACAGACACAATGGGTTCTGGGAACGTTCTTGAAACATCAGGTGAATGTTTTTGCACCCTAAAAGAAACATTGTAGAATCATCTGCACAACTTGACAGTTTTTGTGTTCTGGGAACATATCGTTTGTGATATCTCACAATGTTCTCACCAGACGGATCTCACAACTTAATGAAACATACTGGAACCTTTTAAAGAACAGATGACAAGTGTTCTTGTAACATCAGGCTACTGTTTTGTGCACCCTAAAATAAACATTGTAGAATTGTCTGCACAACTTGGCAGTTTATTTTGTGATGTTCCCACGATTTTCCCACCAGATTATTCCCACAACCTAATGAAACATTCTGGGAGTCTTTAAATAACAGATTAGGGGCCTCCCGAGTGGCGCAGCAGTCTACTACATTGAAGTGCTAGAGGCGTCACTACAGATCCAGGTTTGATCCCGGGCTGTCGCAGCCACCCGTGACCGGGAGACCCATGACGCGGCGCACAATTGGCCCAGCGTCGTCCTGGTTAGGGGACGGTTTGGCTGGCTGGGATGTTCTTGTCCCATCGCGCCCTAGCTACCTTGTGGCGCTGGGCGCATGCACGCTGACTTCGTTCACCAGCTGTATGGTGTTTCCTCCGACACATTGCTGCGGCTGGCTTCCAGGATAAGCAAGCATGTGTCAAGAAGCCCGAGTCCGTACGGGTGTTTCAGCAATTGGACAAGACTGTAACTACCAATTGGATATCATGAAATTGTTTTAATATAGAACAGATTAAACGTGTTCTTGAAAACAGTTTTGCAACATCAGGTGAATGTTTTATATCATCTAAAGAACGAGTACTTTCACAGAACCACTTTTGGTTTGCTGGGAAGTCGCTTGAGACCTGGAGACTTGCAGTAGCTCACCGAACTAGTACCTAGTCTTAAGCTAAGCGGGCTAATGTAATGTGTGATGTAGCAGTTATATACCTTATGTCACCTTTTTCCACTCATGTAAAATGCATGCATTTGTCAGGGTTCAGAGAGATAGCCGTATCGCTTGTAAATCCATTGGAGCTGTGTATGACTCCTTCAGCTGAGCGTTGCATGTCTGTCTGTGTGTTGTGGCCTTCACGCTAGGCTCCTTCTGCCTGGGGGGGCAGGATTTAGATTAGTGTGCTGGAGCAAGACTCAAACTCCGTTGTCATCACTCTCACTCCGACACACATAGCAGCAGCTTTGCTCACTGCACGGCAAGATACTGTAAGATATGCTGTCTATTGCGTGGTACATGATAATGTTAATAATAACATGATCATGTTATTGGATTAATCGTAACATTTCTACAAGATGTCGAAAGCGTTGCACAGTGATGCTGGCTCATGTTGACTCCAATGCTTCCCACAGTTGTGTCAAGTTGTCTGAATGTGATTTGGGTAGTGGACCATTCTTGATACACACGAGAAACTGTTGAGCATAAAAAACCTAGCAGTTCTTAACACACACTGGTGCTCCAGGCAAATACTACCACACCCCGTTCAAACGCACTTAAGTATTTTGTCTTTCCCATTCACCCTCTGAGTGGCACACATACACAATCCATTTCTCAATTGTGTCAAGGCTTAAAAACATTTCTTTAACCTGTCTCTTCCCCTTCATCTACACTGGTTTAAGTGGATTTAACAATTTACATAAATAAGGGATCATAGCTTTCACCTGGATTCAACTGGTCAGTCTGTCATGGAAAGAGCAGGTGTTCTTAATGTTTTTGTTAACTCAGTGTACATACAGTGCATTCGGAAAGTATTCAGACCCTTAACTTTTTCCACGTTACGTTACAGCCTGATTCTAAAACTACACACAATACCCCATAATGCAAAAGCAAAAACAGTTTTTTTAGACAGGTGTGCGCCTTTCCAAATCATTTTCAATCAACTGAATTCACCACAGGTGGACTCCAAACAAGTTGTAGAAACATCTCAAGGATGATCAATGGAAACAGCATGCAGCTGAGCTCAATTTCGAGTCTCATAGCAAAGGGTCTGAATACTTATGTAAATAAGGTATTTCAGTTTTTTATTAGCAAATATATAAAAAATAAAAAACAGATACCTTATTTACATAAGTATTCAGAACCTTTGTTTTGAGACTCAAAATTGAGCTCACCTGCATCCTGTTTCCATTGATCATCCTTGAGATGTTTCTACAACTTGATTGGAGTCCACCTATGGTAAATTCAATTGGTTGGACATGATTTTGGAAAGGCACACTCCTGTCTATATAAGGTCACACAGTTGACAGTGCATGTCAGAGCAAAAACCAAGCCATGAGATTGAAAGAATTGTCCGTAGAGCTCCCGAGACAGGATTGTGTTGAGGCACAGACCTGGGGAAGGGTACAAAAAAATGTATGCAGCTTTGAAGCTCCCCAAGAACATAGTTGCATCCATCATTCTTAAATGGAAGAAGTTTGGAACCAAGACTCTTCCTAGAGCTGGCCGCCCAGCCAAACTGAGCAATCGGTGGAGAAGGGCCTTTTCAGGGAGGTGACCAAAAATCCGATGATCACTCTGACAGAGCTCCAGAGTTCCTCTGTAGAAATGGGAGAACTTTCCAGGACAACCAACTCTGCAGCACTCCACCAATCAGGTCTTTCTGGTAGAGTGGCTAGACAGAAGACACCCCTCAGTAATAGGCATATGACAGCCCGCCTGGAGTTTGCCAAAAGGCACCTAAAGGATTCTCTGGTCTGATAAAACCAAGGTTGAATACTTTGGCCTGAATGCCAAGCGTCAAATCTGGAGGAAACCTGGCACAATCTCTACGGTGAAGCATGGTGGTGGCAGCATCATGCTGTGGGGATGTTTTTCAGCGGCAGGGACTAGACAGGGTTGAGGAAAAGATGAACAGAGCATGAAACAAAACTGCTTCAGAGCTCTCAGGACTTCAGACTTGGGGCGAAGGTTCACCTTCCAACAGGACAACGACCCTAAGCACACAACCAAGACAATGCAGGAGTGGTTTTGGTAAGTCTCGGAATGTCCTTGAGTGGCCCAGCCAGAGCCCGGACTTGAACCCGATCTAACATCTCTGGAGAGACCTGAAAACAGCTCTGCAGCAACGCTCTACATGCAACCTGACAGAGCTTGAGAGGATCTGCAGAAGAATGGGAGAAACTCATCAAATACAGATGTACCAAGCTTGTAGTGTCATACCCAAAAAGTCTCAAGGCTGTAATCGCTGCCAAAGGGCCTTCAACAAAGTACAGAGTAAAGGGTCTGAATACTTATGTAAATGTTATTTTTCAGTTTTTTTTCAATACATTTGCAAAACTTTCTAAAAACCTGTTTTTGCTTTGTCATTAAGGGGTCTGAATACTTTCCAAATGCACTGTAGTATGTCAGATACAAAGAAAATACACCCATCAATTGGTCAGCGAACAGTACTGCAATGAAAATCCAATTTATAAACCCAATATTAACTATGTTTTCTGTTGTGACTACTGATTAGGCTAGTATACAGCTGAGGAGTGCAGTTCATATGGTAGGTTAGTTATTAAAACCCATTCATTACTATAATGCCACACTCTGAGCATTGCAGACTGACAGTGTGCTGCTGTCCGGCAGTTAGCTGCCATTGGTTCAAACAGACTAATCCCTGGTACAGTATGTTTGACATGGATAGACTTGCTAGAGTACATGGTCAAATCCTGATCTGATGTTTTGCCAATGATCATATCGGTGTTACTCATCTGCTGCAGCTAATTTGATTCATGAATCTAATGGGACAGCTGGGATGAGGAGGAGGAGGTGGCTAGTCCACTGGAAACACACAGATGTATCATGTCTCTTCAGCTTTATCCAGTTATTCACTACAGTTGAGATCCAATAAGCAGGCCAGGAGAATTAGCAAATGATGTTAGGAATTCAACCGTGTATCAAGTATATCAATTACCCCAAGTAACTTTACTTACACACTTAACTTGTGTGTGTGCTGTCACCTCTTATACAGCATGATTTCCTAAAAGGACTTTACATTTCAAATAGATTTTTAAATGCTGTTGTTAGCAGTGGGTTGAAATCATGTTGAATTGGACTGGGTAGGTGCCATTGCAGTGCCCTCTACTGGGAGTTGTACCTCTGCACCACACTGCATGTTGGTGTCTGTTTTTAATGTTCTCCTCAAGATGGCAGTGTTACCCCTACTGCTTTTCAGCAGATCTGAACTGTCACATGTCTCAGATATAGTTAAAACACAAGAGAACACAGGGGGAAATGGGTTTAATGTCTTATTGTTGGCAATAATCCACCTTCACTATGACTGATGTAATACACATCTTGTCACTTGCAAAACACTTTGGTGCGTGTGGTATTGAGAGAAGTATTTTTGTTTGGAATCAAATCAACAGTTTATGTCAATCATTTCACAATAAAAATTATTTTAAGCTGTCGGGTGTGATTTTTGTTGCGACGTTAAGTGGAGGAATTTTGAATATTGTTTTATTTTGTCAGGCTCAACTAAGCTTTCAACTAACGTCTCAGGGGATAACTAAATCGCTATTGAAATGTAAAACTAAAATAGCTTTAATGAGTTTTCTTACTATTCCCCTTTCAATTTAAAATTCAATGAAAAATTCCTTATGATTTGGAAATATTTCAGTATATTGATACTCGCAATATACCCATGAACTGTCTACATTATTGAAATATTTCATTCGAATTACAAATTCATCATATCCCAAATGGTGATGTTGGTGAGACTGAGGTAAAACAAGGATAGACAACTGTTCATTTACACTGCAGCCTTCGATCATTCGTCGAAAAGGAGGATGGAGACCAAACTTCCAACCCCCCATTACACAGCATTCCTTCTCTGATCTCTGACCCGCAGGGCACTCGGAATCTTAACCCAGGGGTTATGACCCTGTACCCTTACTTGCGACCTTTCGAACATTTGACGCACTCTAGTCAAAAAGTTAAACAGTTTGTCTCCCTGGAATGGCTGACCTCTCATCCCCTTGTCCGGTGAAGGTATGTGAGCACGCTGACCCCTTACGACCTTTCATTAGCTCTTCTTTTTATTACCCTGCTTCCTCACAGCTGCCTCTTCAGCATGTGGGGGGGGGGGGGGGGGGGGGGGGGGGGGTAGAGGGAGAGAGAGCAGGGGAAAGCCTAAAATAGCAGGATAAGGAGAGAGAGGGATGAAACAAGAAGCACGAAGATATAGCAAACAGGGAAGATAGATTGGCGTTCTGTTTTGCGTTGACTGAGAACGTTACCTTTAAATAGCTTCACTGTCCTTGATGCTTGACCTCCATATCTGATCTCCGTTCTCCTTGGGAGTTGTAGTTCAGATGACTTATGTAGAACAGATCCCATATCAAACATAGCCCCAGTTCAAGATAAGCTTTTGTTAGAGGGGGAAAACTATTTATGGTGACTTTTTACGGTATGAGTGATATTGGAGTTGACCATTTGAATGTTACAGCTAAAGGTCGTTGCTCCATGTATGAATAAGGTAATTGGATGTTGTACTCTTTTGTTATTATGAGGTTATAGGTGGATGTGAATTCCTTCCCCAACAGTTGTTATTCAGTGTTTTGCTTGTTTTGTTCCCATTTTGTTAGAAATATAGTTATATTCACTATGACAGCACCACTAAGAAGCACCTTCACTTGTTCTGAACATTGTGATCACAGTTTTCTTCGACTTTCTAGTTCTACAAACACATTTCTGTTCTCTATTTTTTTACACAAACAAGGACAGCTTGACCTTCAGCCATTACCATGTCAAACAGTACTGCGACATCGAGCGCGACGAGACAACTGAATGTATTTCACTAAAACCTCTCGCAGCTGAACCTGATCTGTGGCTTGGATGGCGCATTCACATCTGGAAGGTGGCGTGTCTTGTTAATTGTCACTTGACGTGAGATAAGGTTGACAATCACGTGTGTCAGAGATGTGTGTGTATGTGCACACGTGTACATGCGTGTAAGTGTTAAAGCATATACACAAGCATGCATGCGTGTGTATGTGTGTGTGTCATTGGGGGTGGGGTGTTTATCAGCAGCTTTTGTAGCTAAATAAGATCAGGCTGACATTGCCTCCATTCAATGCCATGCCACGGGGCATGTGGGTGGCACAATCTATGTCATTTCCATCTGAAATGTCACTCACAGTCGACCCGTTACCATTTCCTTGACCCTGTCCTAAGGGCCACATTCACCCTTCAACCTTACAGTAATGAAGTAAAAGAGAGGACAGCCATACTTAGCTTCATTAAGGCGAGGCACCACAGGCTGAAATGACATTTTTGCATCAACTTATCAATTTAGATTTTTTTGCAGGTATTTTGGTCCTTTATTATTAGTATCTAAAAATGTAAATGTCAGAAACTTGATGTACATTTATCCTACTACCATCATAAAAATGTAATTCATTTTAACACATTCAAATGGACATAAATCCACAATATCTCTGCTCACTACATGTACGCTGAACAAAAATATAAATGCAACATGTAAAGTGTTGGTCCAATGTTTCATGAGCTGAAATAAAAACTCCCAGACATTTTCCATATGCACAAAAATATTATTATTTGTTTACATACCTGTTAGTGAGCATTTCTCCTTTGCCAAGATAATCCATCCACCTGACAGGTGTGGTATATCAAGAAGCTGATTAAACAGTATGATCGTTACATAGGTGTACCTTGTGCTGGGGACAATAAATGGCCACTTCAAATGGTGTTTTGTCCCTCAACACAATGGCTCAGATGTCTCAAGTTTTGAGGGAGCGTGCAATTGGCACGCTGACTGCAGGAATGTCCACCAGAGCTATTGCCAGAGAATTGAATGTTTATTTCTGTACCATAAGCTGCCTCCAACGTTGTTTTAGAGAATTGGGCAGTATGTCCAACCGGCCTCACTGCAGACCACGTGTAACCACGCCAGCCCAGGACCTCCAAATCCGGCTTCTTCACCTGCGAGATTGTCTGAGATGGGGTGGTGGGATGCTGAGGAGTATTTCTGTCTGTAATAAAGCCCTTTTGTGGGGGAAAACTTATTCTGATTGGCTGGGCCTAGCTCCCCAGTGGGTGGGCCTGGCTGCTAAGTGGGTGGCTGCACCCCTGCCCAGTTATGTGAAATCCATAGATTAGGGCCTAATGAATTTATTTAAATTGACTGATTTCCTTATATGAACTGTAACTCGGTAAAATCTTTGAAATAGTTCAGTGTTGCGTTTTATTTTATTTGCTTTGCATATTTTACTGTGACACCTAAGGACATTAAAGACATTGCATGCATTTAAGATAAATGCATGCCTGCATTTGTGTGTGCCAATGTGTGCCTGCCTGCTTCAGTGTGTGTACATGCCTGAGTGTGTGTGCATGTTGATGTGTGCTCACCAGTTTTCATGATGGCTCCACTGTGACCTTTGATCCCGCATGACCCTGGGGCCGTGAGGTGCCCTTTCATTCCCAGAGATGTGGCGACAGCCAGGCTAATTACACACAGTGGGCCTGGGAGGACTGTAAAACTACTAATGTCTCAGGATGACAAAGCACCTTAGTGTCTAGTGTTCTGTTAGTGGTGTTCTTGTTGCCTTCATTATTTATTAATGAATACCTCTGTGTGTGTGTGTGCGTAACTAAAAGCATAACATCTAATATTTATAAAAATGACACGTTAAAATCCATCATTATAACTCACTAGAAAGTTATCACAAGCTGTCAAGTTGGATTTGTTTTGGGATCACCATGTAGGAGGGGGAATGGCTGGGTATTGATGTTTTTCTAATTATCACTGTAAGCCAGGCTAAATACACTGCTCAAAAAAATAAAGGGAACACTAAAATAACACATCCTAGATCTGAATGAATGAAATATTCTTATTAAATACTTTTTTCTTTACATAGTTGAATGTGCTGACAACAAAATCACACAAAAATTAACAATGGAAATCAAATTTATCAACCCATGGAGGTCTGGATTTGGAGTCACACTCAAAATTAAAGTGGAAAACCACACTACAGGCTGATCCAACTTTGATGTAATGTCCTTAAAACAAGTCAAAATGAGGCTCAGTAGTGTGTGTGGCCTCCACGTGCCTGTATGACCTCCCTACAACGCCTGGGCATGCTCCTGATGAGGTGGCGGATGGTCTCCTGAGGGATCTCCTCCCAGACCTGGACAAAAGCATCCGCCAACTCTGTGGTCTGTGGTGCAACGGAGCGAGACATGATGTCCCAGATGTGCTCAATTGGATTCAGGTCTGGGGAACGGGCGGGCCAGTCCATAGCATCAATGCCTTCCTCTTGCAGGAACTGCTGACACACTCCAGCCACATGAGCCACATCTAGCATTGTCTTGCATTAGGAGGAACCCAGGGCCAACCGCACCAGCATATGGTCTCACAAGGGGTCTGAGGATCTCATCTCAGTACCTAATGGCAATCAGGCTACCTCTGGCGAGCACATGGAGGGCTGTGCAGCCCCCCAAAGAAATGCCACCCCACACCATGACTGACCCACCGCCAAACCGGTCATGCTGGAGGATGTTGCAGACAGCAGAACGTTCTCCATGGCGTCTCCAGACTCTGTCACGTCTGTCACATGTGCTCAGTGTGAACCTGCTTTCATCTGTGAAGAGCACAGGACGCCAGTGGCGAATTTGCCAATCTTGATGTTCTCTGGCAAATGCCAAACGTCCTGCACGGTGTTGGGCTGTAAGCACAACCCCCACCTGTGGACGTCTGGCCCTCATACCACCCTCATGGAGTCTGTTTCTGACCGTTTGAGCAGACACATGCACATTTGTGGCCTGCTGGAGGTCATTTTGCAGGGCTCTGGCAGTGCTCTTCCTGCTCCTCCTTGCACAAAGGTGGAGGTAGCGGTCCTGCTGCTGGGTTGTTGCCCTCCTACGGCCTCCTCCACGTCTCCTGATGTACTGGCCTGTCACCTGGTAGCGCCTCCATGCTCTGGACACTACGCTGACAGACACAGCAAACCTTCTTGCCACAGCTCGCATTGATGTGCCATCCTGGATGAGCTGCACTACCTGAGCCACTTGTGTGGGTTGTAGACTCCGTCTCATGTCACCACTAGAGTGAAATAACCGCCAGCATTCAAAAGTGACCAAAACATCAGCCAGGAAGCATAGGAACTGAGAAGTGGTCTGTGGTCACCACCTGCAAAACCACACCTTTATTGGGGGTGTCTTGATAATTGCCGATGATTTCCACCTGTTGTCTATTCCATTTGCACAACAGCATGTGGAATTTATTGTCAATCAGTGTTGCTTCCTAAGTGGACAGTTTGATTTCACAGAAGTGTGGTTGACTTGGAGTTAAATTGTGTTGTTTAAGTGTTCCCTTTATTTTTTTAAGCAGTGTATAATGCTCTGTCAATGTCCTCACTTTCACACACAGAATGTCCATGAATGGTTTGGGATCAGCAGACATTTTTGTTTTAATGGCATATTATGAGATGTTCCTAGAGAATAATTTTTAAAAAACAGTGTTTATTGATTGCTCACCACTGTATCTTCTGTCATAGATAAAATAAAATAAGTGTTTTTTTTTAAAAACTCCTTACTATGTCTAAAAATAGAGAATGAAAGAAGTCAAAAAAACAAACATAAACGATTTATAATCGGTTTGTGACCCATTTAAGCCCCATTGTTTGGTATAATAAAATAACATATTTCCCCCGGCGTGTAAATATCTACAAAGCCTCAATCACTGACAAAGGGGTTTGTTATTATGGGACCGGGAGGAAATTAGGAGCACAAGGCACAAGTGTACGGCACCCAATTCCCTCCAAAAGTGATGTTTGTTGTGCCACGGATGTGATCCCTGTTCTAATTTTGAGAGTCCCACCCATGTGTGTCTTTGTCGTCGTAGTGCTGCCTCCCTGCTTATCTCTCTCCAGAAGAGGAACATCGTCATTGTCACCATGTATGTTTTAATAGGATAGCAAAATAAACCTGTTTTCTGGTTAGCAATTACTCATTCTTCTGGCCTGGTGTAAATTAGGAAAAGCTGCATAAAAGAGGCTTTGTAAACAGGGTCTCAAATTAAGGGGTTGCTTCCCTTGTATGACTGTGACATACAGTATATACAGCCTTGCCTCTGCTCGGGCTCTGTCGATTACCCCAACCCCCATGGGCCACTCACTCTTCCAGAGCAGGCAGCAATGCTTTTAGCTAGCCACTTTCTATCTTGCCAGTCAGTCCTACTACCAATCACTTCCCTGTGGGTTTCTCTGAAAAGCCTCTACAACCAGCACCATCTCCTTTCAGTTATCTGAGCTAGTGAAAGAGTATATTCTGTATATGTTCTGTTGGGTCTAATGAATTGGCTGCTTGACTGTTTTCTATGTGGAGCCTATATGGTTGGTTGTCATGACTTGACAAGCCCTTCCTATCCACTCCATCGGAACCACATGACACAGGAAACTCTTAATGATCTTAGTTGTCACAGCACTGACTGACCAAACTATTCATACTGTACAATCGGATTATGAAATAATATCACTGGTTAGTTCATTGCTCTCTGGACTTTGAATTCACAATGGATGTGGTATGTATCATCTCCAATGTTTATTTATCACGTTGGTGTAGTACAGTGAACCAATCATGTTTGCTATCCAAAGGGCCATGGTCATTGTATTATAAGGTGCAAAGCGTCACTTGTTTTTATTGCTATAGAAGGGTGAGGATCTTTATTGCATTATAGGCAGAGCACATCCAAAGGCCGCAGGGGGTGGAAGTGAGGGGAAAGGTGATGGCCCCGTCGGTTGGGATGATGGCTGACATCTTCCTCAGCTCAGAGGTATTACAGCCAACAAATAGCAGGTCTGTCTGCTGTCAGCCTGTATGCCACCCAGGGCCCTTGCCCCAGCCTCTGACCCCACCACCTGACGCTTCACACTGTGACAGCACTGAGCCACCCCCTTCCAGACCCTCCTGACTCCAGGGGCTCACTCAGCCACAGACCCACAATGCACCAATGGCAGTCATGGCGGATAAGGAGCGGTAAAGTCCTTATTTTGCTTAAGGTTTAATGAAAGGTCAGAAGGCATTATCACCGGGAGAATTACTCAACCTACTGTGTTCCTCCTCACCAAGCCAATAACAGAAAAACAAACTTGTGGAAGGAGGGGAGAAATAGAGGTGGGGGTTGGAACAGGTTGAGAGATTTAAAAAATCTATAAATATGGGGGGTGAGAGAGTAATGAGTAGGGGATGGGTGCTTGGGACTGTCAGGGTAAAAGGGGGGCTGAGGGAAAAGAGAGGGGAAGGGGGGGGGTAATTTAAGACATCTTGCCCTTGCAGCACCTCATCACATTCAGAGATTTTTTTATCCATGCTTCCTGGACTTCCACTGGCTTTTCCGCTTCAGTTGGCTCACAGCAGACAATGTGATCAGTGTGTCCCTGCCTGCCTGAGCTGTGCATTGGGGAATGGAATGAAGAGTGTTCCGGTCTTTAGTTAAAATGTCAATTGTGCATGAACCTCCTCAAGGTCAACACCCTAATGAGAATCCTCCAGGGACCACAGTAATTATCGAGTAACAATGCAACGCAAGGCCAGGGAGAAAAAAATATGATTATTCGAATCAAATCAAATTGTATTTGTCACATACATTTTGTGTACACTACAGGTGTAGACCAACAGTGAATGCTTACTTACCTAACAATGCAGAGAGAAAAATATGTATATAATATAAATGTTTTTTATACACTGAGTGTACAAAACATTGAGGACACCCCCCTGCCAATGATTCCCACAGTTGTGTCAAGTTGGCTGGATGTCCCTTGAGTGGTGGACCATTTTTTATCTTATTTTTTATTTCACCTTTATTTAACTAGGCAAGTCAATTAAGAACAAATTCTTATTTTCAATGATGGCCTAGGAACAGTGACTTAACTGCCTTGTTCAGGGGTAGAACGACAGATTTTTACCTTGTCAGCTCGGGGATTTGATCATGCCTTTCGGTTACAAGTCTAACCACTAGGCTACCTGCCGCCCCATTCTTGATACACAGGAGAGACTGTTGAGCATGAAAAACACAGCAGCGTTGCAGTTCTTGAACCAAACTGGTGCACCTGGCACCTACTACCATACCCCATTCAAAGGCACTTAAATGTGTTGTCTTTCCCATTCACCCTTTGAATGGCACACATATACAATCCAATCCATTATCCCAAGGCTTAAAAAACCTTCTTTAACCTGTCTCCTTCTCTTCATCTACACTGATTTAACAAGTGACATCAAAAAAGGAATCATAGCTTTCACCTGGATTCACCTGGTCAGTCTATGTTAGGGTTCCCCAACTGGCGGCCCACGGGCCATTTTATTGTTGGACGTAAAAGACTGTAAAATCACCAGGAAATCAGCTCCAAGTGATTTTAATTTTGGAAATCTGTTCCCAAGTATTCCCACACATAATAGAGAGACACGGGATCGTATTCAAATATAACAAGGCTTGAAATTATTATGCTTTAGTCAAATATTATATTTGTTTGGGATTCTTGCGGTCAAATGCAGTCTACAAATTATTTGTAATTATGTTCTGGGCCCCTGACCATCGCTCAGCTAAAAAATTGTCCCGTGGCTGAATCTAGTTGATGATCCCTGGTCTATGTCATAGAAGGAGCAGGTGTTCAGGGGTGCGTGCTCAGTCCCCTACTGTACTCCCTGTTCACTCATGACTGCACGGCCAGGCATAACTCCAACACCATCATTAAGTTTGCCAATGACACAACAGTATCTGATCACCGACAACGATGAGACAGCCTATAGGGAGGAGGTCAGAGATCTGACCGTGTGGTGCCAGGACAACAACCTCTCCCTCAACGTGACCAAGACAAAGGAGATTATTGTGGACTACAGGAGAAGGAGGACCGAGCACGCCCCCATTCTCATCGACGGGGCTGCAGTGGAGCAAGTTGAGAGCTTCAAGTTCCTTGGCGTCCACATCACCAACAAACTAACATGGTCCAAGCATACCAAGACAGTTGTGAAGAGGGCACGACAAAACCTATTCCCCCTCAGGAGACTGAAAATATTTGGCATGGGTCCTCAGATCTTCTAATGGTTTTACAGCTGCACCATCGAGAGCATCCTGACGGCTGCATCACTGCCTGGTATGGCAACTGCTCAGCCTCTGACTGCAAGGCACTACAGAGGGTAATGCGAACGGCCCAGTACATCACCGGCACCAAGCTTCCTGCCATCCAGGACCTCCTATACCAGGCGGTGTCAGAGGAAGGCTCTAAAAATTGTCAGGCTCCAGCCACCCTAGTCATAGATTGTTCTCTCTGCTACCGCACGGCAAGCGGTACCGGAGCGCCAAGTCTAGATCCAAGAGGCTTCTAAACAGCTTCTACCCCCATGCCATAAGACTCCTGAACAGCTAATCAAATGGATACCCAGGCTGCATTGCAACCCTCCCCCCTCTTCTACGCTGCTGCTACTCTCTGTTATTATCTATTCATAGTCACTTTACTAACTCTACCTACATGTACATATTACCTCAATTACCTTGACACCAGTGCCCCCGCACATTGACTCTGTACCGGTACCCCCTGTATATAGTCCCGCTATTGTTATTTACTGCTGCTCTTTAACTATTTGTTATTCTTATCTCATACTATTTTTGTTAGTATTCTCTTAAAACTGCATTGTTGGTTAAGGGCATGTAAGTAAGCATTTCACTGTAAGGACTACACCTGTTGTATTCGGCGCATGTGACAAATAACATTTGATTTGATTTGTTCTTAATGTTTTGTACACTCAGTGTCTACACGGGGTACCAGTACTGAGTCAATGTGCAGGGGTATGAAGTAATTGATGTAGATATGTACATATAGGTAGGGACAAAGTGACTAGGTAACAGGATAGACAATAAACAGTAACAGCAGCGCATATGATGATTTCAAAAGAGGGTCAATGCAGATAGTCTGGATAGCTTGTAACGGTTCTCTTGAGTTGAAGGAGAGGCGGACCAAAACGCAGCGTGGTTTCTATTCATGGTTCTTTAATAAAGCACTTCACATGAACAGACTAACAAGAAACGTGAAAACCTAAAACAGCCCTATCTGGTGCAAACACGGAGACAGGATCAATCACCCACAAAACCCAACACCAAACAGGCTACCTAAATATGGTTCCCAATCAGAGACAATGAATAACACCTGCCTCTGATTGAGAACAATATCAGGCCAAACATAGAACTAGACAAACTAGACATGTGACATACTGTAGCAATTGGTTAACTAACTATTTAGCAATCTTATGGCTTGGGGGAAGAAGCTGTTCTGGGTCCTGTTGGTTCCAGACTTGGTGCAATTTTTAGAGCCTTCCTCTGACACCGCTGGGTATAGAGGTCCTGGATGGCACGGAGCTTGGCCCCTCTTTAGCGCTTTATGGTCGAATGCCAAGCAGTTGCCATACCTAGCGGTGATGCAGCCAGTCAAGATACTCTCAATGGTGCAGCTGTATAACTTTTTTGAGGATCTGAGGGCCCATGCTGAATCTTTTCAGCATTCTGAGGCGGAAGAGGCATTGCCATGACCTCTTCACAAATGTGTTGGTGTGTGTGGACCATGATAATTCCTTAGTGATGTAGACACAGAGAAACTTGAAGCTCTTGACCTGCTCCACTACGCCCCATCAATGTGGATGGGGGCGTGCTCGGCCCTCTGTTTTCTGTAGTCCATGATCAGCTCCTATGTATTGCTGAAGTTGAAGGAGAGGTTGTTGTCCTGGCACCACACTGCCAGGTCTCTGACCTCCTCCCTGTAGGCTGTCTCATCGTCGTCGGTGATCAGGCCTACCACCGTCTTGCCCTCTGCAAACTTAATGATGGTGTTGGACTTGTGTGTAGCCAAGCAGTTGTGGGTGAAAAAGGAGTACAGGAGGGGATTAAGCAAGCACCCCTGAGGTACACCCATGTTTAGTGTCAGCGTGGCAGAGGTGTTGTTGCCTTCCTGACGGCTTGAGAGCACTATGGTGTTGAACGCTGAGTAGTATGAACAGCATTTTCACATAAGTGTTCCTTTTGTCCAGGTGGGAAAGGGCAGTGTGGAGTGCAATATAAATTGTGTCATCTGTGGATCTGTTGGGGCGGTATGTGAATTGGAGTGGGTCCAAGGTGAATGGGATGATTGTGTTGATGTGAGCCATGACGAGCCTTTCAAAGCATTTCATGGCTACAGATGATAGTCATTTAGACAGGCTACCTTGGCTTCCTTGGGCACAGGGTTTATTGTGGTCTGCTTGAAACATGTAGATATTACAGACTGGATCAGGGAGAGGTTGAAAATGTCAGTGAAAACACTTGCCAGCTAGTCAGCGCATACTCCGAGTACGCGCCGTGGTAATCAGTCTGGCCCTGCGGCCTTGTGAATGTTCATCTGTTTAAAGATCTTACTCACATTGTCTACGGAAAGCGTGATCACACAGTCGTCAGGAACAACTGGTGATTTCATGCATGGTTCAGTGTTACTAGCCTCGATGCGTGCATAGAAGGTATTTAGCTCGTCTAGAATGCTCCCATCACTGGATAGCTCTCAGCTGGTTTTCCCTTTGTAATCCGTGATAGTTTGCAAGCCCTGCCACATCCGACGAGTGTCAGAGCCGGTGTAGTAGGATTTGATCTTGGTCCTGTATTAACCTCTCTGGGGTAGGGGGCTGTATTTTGACGTCGGGATGAAAAGCATGTCCCATGTAAACTGCTTGTTACTCAGGCCCAGAAGCTAAGATATGCATATAATTGGTAGATTTGGATAGAAAACACTCCAAAGTGTCTAAAACTGTTACAGTGATGTCTGTGAGTATCACAGAACTGATATGGTAGGCGAAACCCCAAGGACAAACCATCCCAAAAAAAACATATCAGCCTACCTCTATTTTCCAAGTCTATCACTTTAATTATAAGGCCAAGTCCTCCAAGATTGCAGTTCCTAGGGTTTCCACTATATGTCAGCAGTCTTTAGAAAGAGTTTCAGGCTGGTCTTTGGAAAAATGAGCCAGAAATTGTAGTTTTTTTTAGGTGGCTCCCATTTTGGCTGTAGTGTTTCCAAGCACGTGGAAAAGAGTGCGATCTTTGGTATTTTTCTCTGGTAAAGACAATAACAATTCTCTGTCTTAAATGTTAGCGTTTATTTGCATATTAGGGTACCTAAGGTTTGATTATAAACGTTGTTTGACTTGTTTGGAAAAGTTTATTAGTAACGTTTGGGATTCATTTTGTGTGCATTTTGATGGAGGGAACCTGGGTGGATTATTGCCTGAAGCGCGCCAGCTAAACTGAGTTTTTATGGATATAAAGGACATCATCGAACAAAAGGACCATTTGTGATATAACTGGGACCTTTTGGAATGCCAACAGAAGAAGATCATCAAAGGTAAAGGCATTTTTTATATCGCGATTTCTTACTTTCGTGTCGTAACAGACAGTAACAGACACATCTCAATTATCAAATGTTCAGAGGAGACTATGTGAATCAGGCCTTCATGGTTGAATTGCTGCAAAGAAACCACTATCCCATCTGGTTTGCGCTTAGTGGGACTATCATTTGTTTTTCAACAGCACACCTGCAGGCTGTGTAAGGGCTATTTGACCAAGAAGGAGAGTGATGGAGTGCTGCATCAGATGACCTGGCCTCCACAATCACCCAACCTCAATCCAATTGTGAAGGTTTGGGATGATTTGGACCGCAGAGTGAAGGAAAAGCAGCTCGGCATATGTGGGAACTCCTTCAAGACAGTTGGAAAAGCATTCCTCATGAAGCTGGTTGAGAGAATGCCAAGAGTGTGCAAAGCTGTCATCAAGGCAAAGGGTGGCTACTTTGAATAATCTAAAATCTATTTTGATTTGTTTAACACTTTTTGGGTTACTACATGATTCCATATGTGATATTTGATATCTTCACCATCATTCTACAATGTACAAATAAAGAAAAATCCTTGAATGAGTAAGTGTGTCCAAACTTTTGACTGGTACTGTACCTTCACACAAAGGTGACATAATGATATTGGAGAATTCAGCCTAGATAGATAGCTCCCAACAAGCTAACAGCAGGTTTGCTAACCTGAATCAAAAGATTCCATGACTGTTGCTATGACCTGTTATTAATGACATGCCACCAGCTTTACCAACAGATTGTATTATTTGAGTAGCGGTATCTGTGTGTGAATGGTACAGAGGGGGAGCTGAGGATGGAGATTGATCAGTGCTGAGACAGTGGCCGTGCCTTTCGTCGAGAGTTCCTGATTTTTAAGGTCACCCCTGGCAGCGCCAAAAGGGCACATACATTTTAGGGCCCTCGTGAGGATCAACATGTCTTCTCCTCAATCACTCAGCCCCCCTCCACCCCCCACTGAGCAGAGAGAGCTGCTTTCATCAACCCATCTGCAAAGCATTCCTTCTTGATTTGTGTAAAGAATGAAAATGAAATGAAGACAAAAGGAGACACAATTTATGTGACACAACTTATGTGAACAGATGAAGCTGAAAAGAGGACTTGTTTTATCTTGTCATGACCCTGTGCTCACTGCCTGCCTGTGTTAGTAATACAAGAAAAGCAAAGCAATTGAACTGCTGTACACCCTTCTGTGTTCAGGCGTTCATATATTTCATTATGTTACGTCTCGCCTATAAACAGGAGGGTGTTTTGTAGATGTTATTTACAGTAAGAAGATGAATCATGCATAGTGCATAGATCTATACATCACATGCTAACAGGGCTGCATGACAATGAACACTGACATTTAGGCTCCAGCCTGCGTGTTGCTGGGAGAGGATAAATTGTCTTTAAGTTGGCATTGGCCTGCTGCTGACCTGTCCTCCTTTCAAAGGGGGCTGTGTAGGAAACAGCTAAACACCCTGACTAGGCATGCTGTGTTGGAAACCAGCACAAGGACAAAAACAATGAGCTGTTCATCCCGAGACAGCTTCAGGGAACAGCAGTGAGTGGGAGGAGAGTGAAAAGATAACATCACAAAAAAACACAGAGACGAGGAGGAGGAGAACGAAGGAAGAGGAGGAGAACGAGGGAGGAGGAGGAGAGAATGGGCAAGTAGGGATCAGGGTGACCCTGCGCAAGCCACTCGGGAACATGTTCTGCTGAAGCTGGAGAAAAGCCTTAACAAAACGACGCCAATGAGTAATCTCACCACCACCGTCACAAACCCTGGGAGTTGGCCTTGATGCCGACCGACCTCTCTCCACAGAACACGTTGCTCTCCCAGTCCCACAACACAGAAGAATGGGATGACTCTGACTCTGAGGAACCATGTGGTCAAAACGCTCATCAAAGCAGCAGCAGCAGCTCCATCCTGACCTGACAGCAGTCCATGGGATTAGAGAGACAGGGCTTCCTGTGATGTCCACCTGCCCTCTCATATAGACCCCATTAGGACCATGTGAAGAGAGGCAGGAAGGAACATTCGGACAACCCCGATCAAAGACGCACTGTCTGTCACACCTGTGATGACAGGCTGGTTTAGAGGGTCACTAGATGACTAAGCTACCATGTGATGTTTACACCAGGGTTGGGGTCAATTCCACTTCAGTGAGGAACATTGATATTTTTGCCTACTTCCTGAATTAACTGAATTAGAAGGGAATTGACCCTAACCCTGGTTTCCATTGGTCGCTTTGAAGTTCATTCCAAATTCGATGTCATATCAGCTCTTGCATTGTATCCACTCAGTTGATGTTATTTTATTGGCACTGTCTGTTTAGATACTATATATGAAAACAAGATTAACGGTGAGATCATGTGTGTTGTTGTTGTTGTTGTTGTATCCATGGATAGTCCCAACCCATCTAGTGTTTAAATCCATCTAATTGAGATTTAATGCCAAAGCCATCTGTCCTCCCTCCTCCCTTGGCCCCTTGTAAACACTGCTGACGTCTCCCTCAAGTCCTTTGTTAGTACAACAGTGGTTCAGGGTATACAGTCATTTGCATTTTACAGTTGTTAAACAAATACCCACCCATGAGTCACCCTTCTACCACCCACTGTGACCCTGCACGCATTACTAGCCATCCATGTCACCTAAAGATAAAACCAGTCACATGGTGGTACTGTAAGACATACTACAAGAAGGAATACACTCAAAACCAAAAATGTTACTTTAAATAGCCAAAGGATTTAATTAGATATATTCTATGGCACGTGTCAAACTCTTTCCACGGAGGGCCAAGTGTCTGTGGGTTTTCGCTCCTCCCTTGTACTTGATTGATTAATTAAGGTCACTAATTAGTAAAGAACTCCCCTTACCTAGTAGTCTAGGTCTTAATTGAAAGGAAAAACAAAAACCTGCAGACACTAGGCCCTCCATGGAATAAGTTTGACATCCCTGGTCTAAGAGGAGAAATATACCGCTAAAGTACTGAATGAACACAGATCACTCCTCCATAGTATCATGGATGTACCAGGGACCATTGAACTGAGTGTGATGAGACATTTTATGTGGAGCCATTTTGTTTAATTCGTCAAATGGCTCGCTGAACCATTTTGCAGACGGTAGGGCCATAAAAAAACGTTTCACTATTGAACAGTACGCACGGACCAGATGCAGCATAGATTGTCTCATGTACATTAGCTGATGATGTCAGTAGGGGAGTGGGAAAGGAGAGGATAGGGGCAGTTGTCTAGCACCACAGCCTCTTGACATTATAGGAGATCGTTGTACAAGTATACTATAGAGAAGCCTGTCGTATCGGGGTGTTTGATGTGTTCGACTGGAGATCAATAACAGTCACCAGGCAGTGGAGCAAGTAGACTTGTGTGCTGCAGTGTGCTCTGGGAGTTTCCTCTGGGGAGGAGTAGGTCACAGGGGTGTGTTGCGCAGGGCTGCTTGTGTTGTTTAGGATGGAAGGACAGGCAAGTAGAGTTTTGTGTGTTTGTGTTGCAACTGCTGATGCGTGAAATGGAACTCAGGTAGCCAAGCGGGCCTGAGGCCTTCCCTTTTTCTTCCGTCCACTGATTACTTTACTCCATAGATTTCTTTTCTCCTCTCCTCCAGTGATCTGGGACAGAGGAGAGAGAGGGGGGAGAGGGGTGCAGAGAGAGAGATTGATTGACCTGCATGGTTCTGAGGTTTAACGATTGACAGCAGAACCTTGAGCTACATATGCTCCCTCTTAGTGTGACAGCTAGACTTTATGACCAACATCCTGCTTCTACCAGTAGCTTTGTTTCACAAAATGACCTCAAATGATGTGTTCCTAGACAAACAAATTGAGATGCTTGTAAAATGGGAGATTACCCATAGGTATCATTTTTTTGTGCCAGACTGGGTTCAAATGACTTCTGTTTTTTTTCTGTATTTATTTATCTGTATATGTTATGTTATGTATGTATGTACAGTTGAAGTCGGAAGTTTACGGACACTTAGGTTGGAGTCATTAAAACTTGTTTTTCAACCATTCCAAAAATGTCTTGTTAACAAACTATAGTTTTGGCAAGTCGGTTAGGACATCTACTTTGTGCATGACACAAGTAATTTTTCCAACAATTGTTTACAGACAGATTATTTCACTTATATTTCACTGTATCACAATTCCAGTGGGTCAGAAGTTGACTGTGCCTTTAAACAGCTTGGAAAATTCCAGAAAACGATGTAATGGTTTTAGAAGCTCCTGATAGGGTAACTGACATCAGTTGAGTCAATTGGAGGTGTACCTGTGGATGTATTTTAAGGCCTACCTTCAAACTCAGTGCCTCTTTGCTTGACATCATGGGAAAATCAAAAGAATTCAGCCAAAATCTCATAAAAAAATTGTAGACCTCCACAAGTCTGATTCATCCTTGGGAGCAATATCAAAACACCTGAAGGTACCACGATCATCTGTACAAATAGTACACGAGTATAAACATCATGGGACCACGCAGCCATCAAACCGCTCAGGAAGGAGGCGCGTTCTGTTCCTAGAGATGAACGTACTTTGGTGTGAAAAGTGCAAATCAATCCCAGAACAACAGCAAATGACCTTGTGAAGATGCTGGAGGAAACCGGTACTTAAGTATCTATATCCACAGTTATTCGAGTCCTATATCGACATAACCTGAAAGGCTGCTCAAAAAGGAAGAAGCCACTGCTCCTAAACCGCCATAAAAAAGCCAGACTACGGTTTGCAACTGCACATGGGGACAAAGATTGTACTTTTTGGAGAAATGTCCTCTGGTCTGATGAAACAAAAATATAACTTTTTGGCCATAATGACCATTGTTATGTTTGGAGGAAAAAGGGGGATGCTTGCAAGCCCAAGAACACCATCCCAACTGTGAAGCACAGGGGTGGCAGCATCATGTTGTAGGAGTGCTTTGCTGCAGGAGGGACTGGTGCACTTCACAAAATAGATGGCATCATGAGGACAGAAAATGATGTGGATATATTGAAGCAACATCTCAAGACATCAGTTAAAGTTAAAGCTTGGTCTCAAATGGGTCTTCCAAATGGACAATGACCCCAAGCATACTTCCAAAGTTGTGGCAAAATGGCTTAAGGACAACAAAGCCAAGGTATTGGAGTGGCCATCACAAAGCCCTGACCTCAATCCTGTAGAAATTTTGTGGGCAGAACTGAAAAAGTGTGTGCGAGCAAGGAGGCCTACAAACCTGACTCAGTTCCACCAGCTCTGTCAGGAGGAATGTGGGAAGCTTTACTAGGATTAAATGTCAGGAATTGTGAAAAACTGAGTTTAAATGTATTTGGCTAAGGTGTATGTAAACTTCCGGCTTCAAATGTAGATAAATATACTGTATTCATGAGATTTGGATGGTCTCTTCTCATAATACGGTTCATCTGGTACTGAGACATCTCTTTACATTCATTGTCATCCAAAACAAATATTTGCTATAGATTTACATTAGTGCCCATTTAAGAAGGCTCAAGGTCATTGGCCACAGATAAAATTACATCACATCATATTTGATTGGACTGATCATGTCAACATCATACTTTCAAAATCTTAGCTAGCAAGCTAGACAAGCAGTCATCATCATGAATCAAGTTGACAATCTATTGGCAAATCCTTTTCAATCCTTGTCATATGAAGAGAAAATATAAATAAAACGTCTCGGTGTTCATTGGCCATTGAACATAAACATTACGAAACAAGTTGGAAATCGCAAATTCAACAATGTGTGGTTTGGAAGGAATCAGTAGCTAACTGCAAGCGCTGCAATAACTAGCCTGCTATTCAGTGGAGTGGGTGTGTGGTCCAAGTCTGGGTTTAAGGGTCTCCTTTCCAGGCTTAAAAGGATAAACATTCACATGCAACACCATGGGCCAGAAAAGTTTGAATACATTGGCCTTGCTGTCAATCCAGCATGATTTCTGCCGCATTCAAAACACGTGGAAACTCGGAACTGGGAAATCTCAGACTTCAGTGAGTTCAAGACAACTGGGAACTCTGAAAAAAACTAGCCCCGGCTGGGAAAATACATTTTGAAAAGTCATCCAACTCAGAATTCCAAGTCAGGAACTCAGGCTTATATTGACTATGTCCGTCCTAGCTCGCTCATTGTCTTAATTGAAATTTACTGATTGCCTCTTATCTGCTCGTCATTCCCTTATGCCATGGTTTGTACATCTCAATTGTCAGTAGTAACCACATGTGTTTAAGTAAGTCAGTCATATCAGCTATGTTTTTAAAAAAGGCAGTAAATGAGGCTGAATGAACTGTTTCGCTGCCAGACAAGGCTTTGCTGATAGCCATGTGTAGTGGTGGTACGGATTCACTCCATGGTGCTGAAATGAAAGCTCTGCTTTTGGGACACCTTCATGTCTGCCCTAACAGTTTGTGGGCACCGTTTGTCACCATTATAGAATAATTAAAGTATTGTTAATTTATTTTTGCCCCTCCAAGATTTACATACTAAAATCACCACTGGTAAAATCATTGACAGCCTTTGCAAATAACCATCTCACAATAGGGAGGTGGGAGCTAAAGGTTCATGGACTCCAAACCAGTGGTTCCCAAACTCAGTCTGTCTTTAAACTTACTGCTGAAAATTGTAATAGTAGAATGCACTAGGTGCAGTTTCAAAATTGGATAGTGCATCAGCAGTTTTCCTCTTGTCATGTCAGTCATTGCAGACCTTAGAGAGCTATCTCTGCTACAGCACAGCAACCGGTACCGAAGCGCCAAATCTAGGTCCAAGAGGCTTCTAAACAGCTTCTACCCCCAAGCCATAAGACTCCTGAACAGCTAATCAAATGGCTGCCCAGACTATTTGCACTGCCCCCCCCCCCCCCCCCCCCCCTTTACGCTGCTGCTACTCTCTGTTATTATCTATGCGTAGTCACTTTAATAACTCTACCTACATGTACATATTACCTCAATTACCTAGACTAACCGGTACCCCCTGTATAGCTATTGTTATTTTACTACAGCTCTTTAATTATTTGTTACTTTAATTTTTTATTTTTTTGGTAATTTTAATAAAACTGCAATGTTGGTTAAGGGCTTGTAAGTAAGCATTTCACTGTAAGGTCTACACCTGTTGTATTCGGTGCATGTGACAAATACGATTTGATTTGATTTATTTATAACACGTCATAAATTTACAGATCAACTAGCCCATGTCAGCTAACATTTTTTAGCTCGTTTTTTTAGCCCATTGATTTTGTTGTAATGTTCGAGTCACTAAAATATCACATGAACACACATGAGACATGGCAAAATGTGTAGAATTGCAGGAAATTAGCTTTAAAACTGGAAAATGTTCTCTGCAACCCATGACAAAATGTGTAGAATTGCAGAAAATGTGCTTTAAAATGGCAACAAAAAGTAACCATCTCATGGCAAAATGTATAGAAATGCAGGAAATAAGATTTTAACCTGTACAATTGTGTAAGGACCTATGCCGGGGATGAGAAGCAGGTACGGGGAGTCAAACATTTAATAGGATCAGACAGGTAACAGGACAGAAACAGCGTCAGCACACGGGTATACAAGGACATATGACAATCAATGCTGAAGTAGGGAACAGAGCGGGGAAACATACAGATATTGGGGAGGTAATGACAGAGGTGATTGAGTCCAGGTGAGTCCGATAATTGCTGATGCTCGTGACAGCGAGAAGGCAGGTGTGCGTAATGATGATGGCAGGAGTGTGCAATGCTGGGGAGCCTGGCACTCGGAAGAGCAGGAGCAGGTATGACAGTACCCCTTCCCCCCTCTATGGGTGCAACCTGGCGTCCCACCTGGGCAAGCTTGACGGGCCGGCCGAGGCACGGGTGCTGGACAAGCCGGCTGGGCGTGAACCCCCAACAAGCCGGCAGAGGCCTGAGAGCCTGGCGAGCCGGCTGAGGCATGAAGGCCTGTTGATCCCGCTGAGTCGTGGGAGCCCAATGATCCGGCGGAGGCGTGACGAGCTGGCTGAGCATAAAAACCTGATGATCTGGCTGAGGCCTAACAGCCTTCCGAGCCAAATGGGGCAAGAAACCTCTCGAGCCAGCTAGGGCGTGACAGCTCGACGAGCTGGCTTAGGCACCACCGGTTTCATTGGTGTCGGGCCCCGGAACCGACGTCACCACCAACCGGAACGTCAGCACTCCCCGATGCTTCATATGATGGCTTCTGCATTTTGTAAGGATCGACGCCGGGGATGAGAAGCAGGTACGGGGAGTCAAACATTGGTCCCCTGGTGTTTATACTTGCGTATTATTGTTTGTACAGATGAACGTGGTACCTTCAGCCATTTGGAAATTGCTCCCAAGGATGAACCAGACTTGTGGAGGTCTACAATTTATTTTCTGAGGTATTGGCTGATTTCTTTCGATTTCCCCCATGATATCAAGCAAAGATTGAAGGTAGGCTTTGAAATACATCCACAGGTACACCTCCAATTGACTCAAATTATGTCAATTAGCCTATCAGAAGCTTCTAAAGCTATGACATCATTTTCTGGAATTTTCCAAGCTGTTTAAAGGAACAGTCAACTTAGTGTATGTAAACTTCTGACCCAAAACAATTTTTAATGACTCCAACCTAAGTGTATGTAAACTTCCGACTTCAACTGTAAATTCATCAATATAATACCAACCAACCTCTTTTGACCTTGGGGGGTTTATTTATTTAATGCATTATACCGCCATTGTACTATGGTAACGCACAATTGATAAAGATGCTACCACATGATAATTTGACCATTTATCATAATTGTGCGTTACCATGGTAGAATGTATAATTCAGGTTAAAACCATGGTATTTCCATGATCCACACTTACCATAGTGTAAATTAAGCTATACCATGGTATTATTTAGGTGCATGGCAGTATCATCATACTTCAAAGCTAAAACCATGGTACATTTCCATGATTCACATCTATACCATGGTATAAATGATGCAATACCATGGTAATATTTAGGTGCAATGGCAGTAACATGGTAGTACCATCATACTTCAAAGCTAAAGCCATGGTACATTTCCATGATTCAAACTCTACCATGGTATAAGTGAAAGTACCATAGTAGTACCATGGTACAGTACATTTTTGTAAGGGTTGCTGTTTAGTAGCCAACCCTATCTAGGACATAAAATTAATAGGCTTTACAATCAAGATACAAAAGATATCCAATGGTAAAACCTCTTCTACTTTTAGTAATAGAAATGGTTGTTAGTGGTTGGTAGTTGTTTAGCTCGCTGCCTAGCTAGTTACATAGCTTGCTAAGTTAGCAAACAGAAAAATTATTTGATTTCCCCCCGCTGTAACACAGTACTATATTAGACAGCAATACCAATATACGCATTGGCCCCTGATTCAAATGTTTAAGATATGACTGCATCGGTCGGCAGACCCCATACCAATCCAAATGTAACATGCATCGGTCAGAAAATCAACTCAAACGTTTTGAATTGCTGATTCACTATTATTTGGGCTGGTCCAACTCAAGGTTAAACTATTGGATGCAGTCTATCACAATGCCATCCGTTTTGTCACCAAAGCCCCATATACTACCCACCACTGCGACCTGTATGCTCTCGTTGGCTGGCCCTCACTTCATATTTGTTGCCAAACCCACTGGCTCCAGGTCATCTATAAGTCTTTGCTAGGTAAAGCCCCGCCTTATCTCAGCTCACTGGTCACCATAGCAACGCCCACGCGTAGCACGCGCTCCAGCAGGTGTATTTCACTGGTCATCCCCAAAGCCAACTCCTTCTTTAGCCGCCTTTCCTTACAGTTCTCTGCTGACTGGAACAAATTGCAAAAACTACTGAAGCTGGAGACTCATATCTCCCTCACTAACTTTAAGCATCAGCTGTCAGAGCAGCTTACAGATCATTGCGCCTGTACATAGCCAATCTGTAAATAGCCCACCCAACTACCTCATCCCCATATTTTTTTATTTCTTCTCCTTTGCACCCCAGTCCATGCACATTCATCTTCTGCACATCTATCACTCCAGTGTTTAATTGCTAAATTGTAATTATTTTCGCCACTATGGCCTATTTATTGCCTTACCTGCCTAATCTTACTTAATTTGTACACACGGTACACACCTTTCTATTGTGTTATTTACTGTACGTTTGTTTATTCCATGTGTTGTTTGTGTTGCACTGCTTTGCTTTATCTTGGCCAGGTCGCAGTTGTAAATGAGAACTTGTGCTCAACTGGCCTACCTGGTTAAATAAAGGTGAAATAAAAAGGTGCCTTAAAAAATGTATCCACTCCCCTCCCCACATAAAAATATATTTTCACAATCACAATCCCTTTGTACTTAAAATGTTTTTGCACACCCTCCTCTTCATAGAAGGAACTCAAAATAATGTTTATGACCACAAATAACAATAACTGTAGTGACCCTGTGTTTATTAAAAAAATCTAAATCGACTTTGCCACTTCAGTATCATAAGTAAAAATACAGCCAGACTGACTTTATAAACTGTTGATGGAAAAGGGATACCTAGTCAGTTGAATGCAATGTGTCTTTTACATTTAACGCAACCCCTCTAAATCAGAGCGATGCAAGGGGCTGCCTTAATCGACACCATCGGCCCCCAGGGAGCAGTTGTTGTTCGGGGTTAACTGCCTTATTCAGTGACAGAACAGCTCATTTTTCCATCTTGCCGGCTCAGGGATTCAAACCAGCGACCTTTAGGTTCCTGGCCCAACACTCTAGTCTAGACCCACAACTGATCCAAATGTGATGAAACATTCAAATAACAGGGCTTTTGTGCCAGTATTCAAATTACATTTTCACTGCAGCCTATTGTAGGATTTTGTACTCACTTTAAAACAATAACGCAATTATGCACAGCATTGTGGTGTTGTAGGCTAGTCTAGGTAGGATAGTGTTATTGTCCCCAAACAAGCTCAATAGGGGAGCTTTTTGAGCTGCATATCTCGTCTTCGCTGTTCTTTCATGCACAATGTTGCACCAGGCCTCTACGCTGCCTGTCAGCTATTCCTATTTGTTATTGTGGATTCATATTGGAAATTGATGCAGTTGTGAATGCTTTTATGTGTGGTATGATTGCTAGTTAGTCTTTTGCAGATCTGGACAAACGATCGACCTACCGCTATTGTCATTCTGAATGTTGGACAGTGGAGGCAGTGAATCAATTCTTGCCAAAAATGGCCCAAACGGCCCGCCCAGCAAAGGAAAGGTGCCCTGTGTTTAACATCTATGGGACCCCCCCCCCCCCCCCAATTATGAATTTGAAAATGTATTAATAAACCAATTGGATAACAAATTGGATTTTCTAAGTCCATAACTATGCTTAAACCACTTTAATAGACCACCACGGAAAAAATATAGGAAATGTATATTTCTTAGTGTAGTTACCATTTAATTCAGGTATGCAGGCACCTTGCACTGTTGTTTGGTTAGTGGTATTTCTGTAGCACATGAGATGGAGTTTACAAAACAAATGGCCACTGGATTGTTGAAAATAATCATGATATCATTCTGCCAGGTAGGCATGGGCTATTTTGTAGCTAGTTAACATTTAATTGAGAAGGTATTTGAGAAAGCAGTTAATCTACCAGAAGACAGTTATTAGCATCGCTATATTTTTCCTGTTCCTTAATTGTTCCTTAATTGTTTAAAACCTGGACGTTTTACTTCATATTATGAGGCATGTCTTACCTTGCTTCAAAGTAGCCTATAGCCAAAATCCCACCATATAAACATAGTGGCAAAGACGTCCTTGTCTGCGTTCTCCTGTTCTATTGGTTTTCTTTATCCTGATTTTCATTGTCTAGTAGCCAAAGGTATTATCTTAGTCATATTAGCAACCCATGATAGCTGGTGCATCTTCACCCCCCCCCCCCCCCCCCCCCCCCCCCACACACACACACACACACACTTTCTACATTTTTAAGTGATATTTCCCATCTCCTGTTCGCATGTGCGGTGCGCATTTTAGAACAGTGTTTTCCTGCAAATTGCACTTTGGAACATTCAAGGGTAGGCCAACCACTGTGTGCACATTGCTGTGGCTAAAATGTGAATCATGAATAGTTTATCAACATTTTAAGCTAAACATTCTAATCTGTTGCATCAACCTCATTAATTGATAGGGCGAATACCTCCACTACACTACTTTGATACGCATATTAAGAAGGGAGTATACGCATTGCCCACTGAAAAATAAGTGGGTATACGGCATATACCTTCTTATACACTCTACTGCACCACTTGATACAGGGCAGGATAGACAGTTAGACTGGTAGACTATATTGACCTATTGTATAGTAAAAGTTAGCTTGCGAAAAAAGTGTAGCGCATAAGGGAAGTACCAAAACAACCTTGATAATGGGGAAGCGCATGCAAGCAGATGAGGAAATGTGTCTAGGATGAAAAAAGGTATATAGAAAAACATGCAAAAGAGCAAATGGAAACCAGGGAAAAAACGCACTACCCTCCTCTGTGCCCAACAAAAAACTACACAAGACTCCCCAAAGCAAAAAAAAAGTTTGACAACTCTCTCCTATTTTGGACCACCCCATCAACAAAGAATTGAAGTTTTCAGTTGACACTGGTCCGATGTGCCACTGGCAAATGTATATGAATGTCAAGCCCTGCAAGGGCATGCTAATTTAAAATATGGTTATTAGCCTGTTTCTGTATGGAATGCAGGTACATTATGGGGACATAGGTCAGGTCATTATTGTCGCACAGCGGTGAAAAATTGGTGCGACCAAATCATATGTTGGTGCCATCAACTGAAAAAGTAGTGGACAGAGTTAGTCTAGAGCCCTGATTATAGAAGAGAAAATCATGACTGTGCCATAGAGCTTCCATAGTAAGATAGTGTTACTGTATATGGTATGTGGATAATACACCAAGGCCAAGGGAACTTCTCACCATTGACCACTAGCACTCACAATCTAAATCACACTACATGGACAAAGTATATCAATTGTAGATGTAGTTCAATGTTACAGAGAAACACATATCAACTCAAATATTGAACTATAAGCTGTCAGGCATGTAGGGTGATATTAATCTGATCCCATGCATTGGTCATGCAGCCAATAGCTAAGGTCAAACGCAGTAGTATTATTGGTCCATCATTAGGGCAGGAACCCAGCGAAGGCCACTGTCGTAATTAAGACCTGAGACCTGCGCTTAACACTGGCACACTCTGGGTCTCTAGAGTGATAAGTGCTTGATCCTGATCAATAAGACGCACAGCACTGTTGCGACTTGCAAAATCAATATTGTTATATTTGCTGTTACAATAGGCTTGTCTGGTTGCAAATGAGGTCAGAGCCGCAGAGTTACTTTGGAAGTGTAGCCCTTACCCTAGAGGTCTGCCCCAGTCCACTTTAATGAAGAGGTCAATGATTGTCTGCACTGGTGGCCTCTCCAGCCTCTATAGCATCTCTAGCCTCACTAGCCCCACTATACTGCTTCACTGGTAGCCTTTATCCTTGCTATGATGCTGGGGTTACCCAGAGGAGAGAGGACCTATGGCTTGACTACAGACTACAGACATGCCCCCAGCCTTCCTCTGTGTTGGTCAGACAACATGTTATTATTCAAGTAAAAAATGATGGTAACTCTTATTGTAGGTGGTCAGTCATATTGCCCTTTCATAATAATCATAATAATATGAATGGCACAATCCATGCAGTAGTTGGGCTATGCATGCATACCCATAGTAATAATACTAGTTTTCCATGTAATACTAGGCAACTTTGTTCTAATGCCAGCCAGGGTCAAATAAAGTGTTACCACTATTTTGATTAGCATTTGTTAGAGGAAAGATTATGTAACTATTGTGACCTCAAAGAAATAGAGAACAAAACTAATTGTATCTTCTATTGCCCTTTATACCACTATATACGCTTGCGCTTATTCCAGAAAGCATACCCGATATACCCTGGCATTATGTAGCTGAGTGATGAGGAGAAATCCATTTTTTTTTGGTTCATTGTGTATTTCCGTTTGTGTAATATTTAGATAAAGCCTGGAATAAAAGAAAAAGGGCTACCTATAATTAAATTGTAAAAATATGTAGCTTCTATGTGGTAAATGGCATGTGTGTATATAGATTGTGTATTGGCTTGTCTCCCATATGAATCTTCTATGTGGTAAATGGCATGTGTGTATATAGATTGTGTTGGCTTGTCTCCCCATATGAATCTTCTATGTGGTAAATGGCATGTGTGTATATAGATTGTGTATTGGCTTGTCTCCCATATGAATCTTCTATGTGGTAAATGGCATGTGTGTATATAGATTGTGTTGGCTTGTCTCCCCATATGAATCTTCTATGTGGTAAATGGCATGTGTGTCTATAGATTGTGTATAGGCTTGTCTCCCCATATGAATCTTCTATGTGGTAAATGGCATGTGTGTATATAGATTGTCTATAGGCTTGTCTCCCCATATGAATCTTCTATGTGGTAAATGGCATGTGTGTATATAGATTGTGTATAGGCTTGTCTCCCCATATGAATCTTCTATGTGGTAAATGGCATGTGTGTATATAGATTGTGTATAGGCTTGTCTCCCCATATGAATCTTCTATGTGGTAAATGGCATGTGTGTATATAGATTGTGTTGGCTTGTCTCCCCATATGAATCTTCTATGTGGTAAATGGCATGTGTGTATATAGATTGTGTATAGGCTTGTCTCCCCATATGAATCTTCTATGTGGTAAATGGCATGTGTGTATATAGATTGTGTTGGCTTGTCTCCCCATATGAATCTTCTATGTGGTAAATGGCATGTGTGTATATAGATTGTGTATAGGCTTGTCTCCCCATATGAATCTTCTATGTGGTAAATGGCATGTGTGTATATAGATTGTGTATAGGCTTGTCTCCCCATATGAATCTTCTATGTGGTAAATGGCATGTGTGTCTATAGATTGTGTATAGGCTTGTCTCCCCATATGAATCTTCTATGTGGTAAATGGCATGTGTGTATATAGATTGTGTATAGGCTTGTCTCTCCATATGAATCTTCTATGTGGTAAATGGCATGTGTGTATATAGATTGTGTTGGCTTGTCTCCCCATATGAATCTTCTATGTGGTAAATGGCATGTGTGTATATAGATTGTGTTGGCTTGTCTCCCCATAGGAATCTTCTCTTTGTGCCAGACTGGGTTCAAATGACTTCTGTTTTTTTCTGTATTTATTTATCTGTATATGTTATGTTATGTATGTATGTACAGTTGAAGTCGGAAGTTTACGGACACTTAGGTTGGAGTCATTAAAACTTGTTTTTCAACCACTCCACAAATTTCTTGTTAACAAACTATAGTTTTGGCAAGTCGGTTAGGACATCTACTTTGTGCATGACACAAGTCATTTTTCCAACAATTGTTTACAGACCGATTATTTAACTTATATTTCACTGTATCACAATTCCAGTGGGCCAGAAGTTTACATACACTAAGTTGACTGTGCTTTTAAACAGTTCTAGAAAATGATGTCATGGCTTTAGAAGCTTCTGATAGGCTAATTGACATAATTTGAGTAAATTGGATTTGTACCTGTGGATGTATTTCAAGGCCTACCTTCAAACTCAGTGCCTCTTTGCTTGACATCATGGGAAAATCAAAAGAAATCAGCCAAGACCTCATAAAAAAAATTGTAGACCTCCACAAGTCTGGTTCATCCTTGGGAGCAATTTCCAAATGCCTGAAGGTACCACGTTCATCTGTACAAACAATAGTATGCAAGTATAAACACTATGGGACCACGCAGCCGTCATACTGCTCAGGAAGGAGACGTGTTCTGTCTCCTAGAGATGAACGTGCTTTGGTGCTTTGGTGCGAAAAGTGCAAATCAATCCCAGAACAACAGCAAAGGACCTTGTGAAGATGCTGGAGGAAACAGGTATCCACAGTAAAACAAGTCCTATATCGACATAACCTGAAAGGCCGCTCAGCAAGGAAGAAGCCACTGCTCCAAAACCACCATAAAAAAGCCAGACTACGGTTTGCAACTGCACTTGGGGACAAAGATTGTACTTTTTGGAGAAATGTCCCTCTGGTCTGATGAAACAAAAATATAACTTTTTGGCCATAATGACCATCATTATGTTTGGAGGGAAAAGGGGGAGGCTTGCAAGCCGAAGAAACACCATCCCAAACGTGAAGCACGGTGGTGGCAGCATCATGTTGTAGGGGTGCTTTGCTGCAGGAGGGACTGGTGCACTTCACAAACTAGATGGCATCGTTATGATGAAATGATGTAGATATATTGAAGCAACATCTCAAGACATCAGTCAGGAAGTTAAAGCTTGGTCGCAAATGGGTCTTCCAAGTGGATAATGACCCCAAGCATACTTCCAAAGTTGTGGCAAAATGGCTTAAGGACAACAAAGTCAAGGTTTTGGAGTGGCCATCACAAAGCCCTGACCTCAATCCCATAGAACAATTGTTGGCAGAACTGAAAAAGCGTGTGGGAGCATGGAGGCTTACAAACGTGACTCAGTTACACAAGCTCTGTCAGGAGGAATGGGACAAAATTCACCCAATTTTTTGTGGGAAGCTTGTGGAAGGCTACCTGAAAAGTTTGACCCAAGCTAAACCATTTAAAGGCAATGCTACCAAATACTAATTGAGTGGTGTCAACTTCTGACCCACTGTGAATGTGATGAAAGAAATAAATGCTGAAATGAATAATTCTCTCTACTATTATTCTGACATTTCACATTATTCAAATAAAGTGGTGATCCTAGCTGACCTAAGACAGGGAATTTTTACTAGGATTAAATGTCAGTAATTGTGAAAAACTGAGTTTAAATGTATTTGGCCGAGGTGTATGTCAACTTCCGACTTCAACTATATGTATATTGTTTTACTGCTCTAGGAATTTAAATATTGTTTGGATAACCTTATTTACTATCATGTATTGATTTTTTACCTTACTTTTTTAAAACTCTTTATGCCATGCTCACTGCAGAGAACACCGGAATAATAATTATTTAATTACCATAGTGAATTATTGTAATGTTTGTTTGTGTCAATTAACCACGTAAGGGATGGGTTGCCAATTGGCGATTTGAGACAAAAATAAAATGTCATTCATTCATTCATTCATTCATTCATTGTATAGCCATGAGCAGTAGGCTACTTACTGCAATGTAGTACTTAAGATCTACTGTAGCGGTGTTCACAGTCTGAAATATGATAGCCACTATCGTCTTCATTCATTCATTCATCCTCTTCACATTTTCTATGGAAGTGTTGGTGGCCTGAGTTAATCTGGATTTAGCAAACATGATGTCCAGTATTGAGAGCCTAATTGTAGTGATTGAGAAATGATTGCAGAGGAACAATGATTTATAGAAAGAAATCAGCAGCGTTATGGATGGTGGGCAGTTGAGGGAGAAGGTCAGGAATAGAAGGTCGTTATAGACGCTCCAAATGTATTGGTTTAATGAGAATGTACTGTGTCTTTCTTCAGTGTGATCATAGATCATGCTAATGTTCTTCTTGCTAATGCAAATTTCACCTCTCGCCGTACCGTCTCCATATGTTTATTCGGAGTGATATCGATACTGTTCAAATGCTTTCACTGACATACTGTAATGTAGAGCATTTTGCAGTGTAAATGGGCATTTTGCAGTGTCCCCTTTTCCTGTTATTTAATTTCATTCACATGTCATGGCACTAGATCAAGACAGATGTTGGTTATTCAATATGTCCCTGAGCCTCTACCACCAGCCCCATGATCATACCTACATAAGTATGACAACACATTAACAACATGCAGTAATTCCTACTCTGATACAAATTTGTGAAGCAATTTTACTGAAATTATACTCCTGTTATTTATGTTTACATATTAAAGCATACTAATGTGTTTAGTCAAATGTTGCAGAGTGATTATATTGATGTTATCTCATGTAGGCTACCGTCTCACGTAGACTACTCATATATAGCTGTAAACACCACCTTTCTCTGACCTCGTCATGCAAAGTAGTCCAGTCAGTCAGAGGACAAACAGGACACACACATGCAGCAGCACAGCCTGCTACCCTCATCCATCTGTCATCCCCTACCCAAACACACACACACACACTCCATTATCACTGGACTTTCATACATTCAAATCAATAATGTAGCACTTAAGACACGAGCGGCCCCAAAGATTTAAACCCTCCATTACCGGCACCTCTATCCTCACAATCTGCCCCAACTTAATTGCGACACTGTGCCATAAACTATTTGCTACCCTGAACCATAATGCATTTCACCATTCCCCCATAATTCACCTGTGTTTGCTGCTGCGAGGCGGTGCTTCATCGTGGCAAAATGGCAGGGCTAATAAGGCTCGATAGCTCTCCTTGAGTATTATCAGTGAAGGCTCGGTCAAGAACCAGCACCCCTCTGCTGGCCCCATATGTGCGTGGGACACTGTGGCCCCTTGGCCCTGTGGCAGAGCAGCCTCACCCCTCTGACACACACACCACCACGCAGAGAGGAGAGGGGGCTGAGCTGGTGACAGTAATAATGCCCACAGCCACACCCCAGAACCATGGCTCAGCCGCCCTCCGAGGCCCCCAGGCTGTTCTGTCTGTTCAGCATCTCCCTTTAACCTTCATCTGGGAAACAATAAAACAAGAACAGGGAGGAGGAGGGGAGGTTGGGAGGGAGGGGAGTGTGAATGTGCACATGTGTCTGTGTGTGCGTATCTGGTGTGTGTGAGATAGGGAGAGATGCTGGAGACATTTGACATATCTCCTGAAGCCAATGTCTACTTTATTATCTTTGGCAGCCCTTATTGGTTCCGCTAATCAAGTGGAAGGGAGTAGCACTGTGTCGGGAGCTAACACACTGCGTGTGACAAATATATTGTTAACTGGAGGGAGATGGGCGACCTTGCCCATGTCACCTGGGGACCCCACCGGCGCTCGGTCTGCTAGCAGGAAACGACCTTCGTATTAAATCTCTGCAGAGGTCAATAAACTAAATCAATCAAAAAGGTTTTTCGTTTTGCGTTGAAGTCTGCTTTTTTTTTTAAAAAAAGGAGAGAAAGGAGCTAAAAAAAGAGGATGGCAAATCTTTTAACTCCTCATCGGCCAAACGAGGCCTGTGTGTGTGTGTGTCCTTGTCAGTGTGGAGTCTCTTTATCATTGGGGGGTTTATCAGAGGAAGATGTAAATCCTGAATCTCTCTCTATTTCCTCACCTCTGTCACTCCGCAATCGATCCATCACCCTGTGTCTGTGTCAGTGTCTGTGTGTGTGTGAGAGAGGGGGGGGTCCTCCAATAGAGCCTTTTTAAACATAAAAGGACACAGCTCCACCTACAGTACCACTCAAAAGTTTGGACACACTGACTCATTCAAGGGCTTTTCTATATTTTTACTATTTTCTACATTGTAGATTAATAGTGAAGACATCAAAACTTTGAAATAACACATATGGAATCATGTCGTAACCAAGAAGGTGTTAAACAAATCTAAATAAGTCGCCACCTTGATGACAGCTTTGCACACTTTTAGCATTCTCTCACCCAGCTTCACCTGGAATGCTTTTCCAACAGTCTTGACAGTCAGGTGCTTCTACACCTGCATTGCTTGCTGTTTGGGTTTTTAGGCTGGGTTTCTGTACAGCACTTTGAGATATCAGCTGATGTACGAAGGGCTATATAAATACATTTGATTTGATTTGATTTTGAAGGAGTTTTCACATATGCTGAGCACTTGTTGGCTGCTTTTCCTTCACTTTGCAGTCATCCCAAACCATTTCAATTGGGTTGAGGTCAGATGATTGTGGAGGCCAGGTCATCTGATGCAGCACTCCATCACTCTCCTTCTTGGTCAAATATCCCTTACACAGCCTGGAGGTGTGTTGGGTCATTGTCCTGTTGAAAAACAAATTATAGTCCCACTAAGTGCAAACCAGATGAGATAGCGTACCGCTGCAGAATGCTGTGGTAGCCATGCTGGTTAAGTGTGCCTTGGATTCTAAATAAATCACTGACAGTGTCACCAGCAAAGCACCCCCGCACCATCACACCTCCTCCATGCTTCACGGTGGGAACCACACATGTGGATATCATCTGTTCACCTACTCTGCATCTCACAAAGACAGTGGTTGGAACCAAAATTCTAAAATTTGGACTCACCAGACCAAAGGACAGATCTCCACCCGTCTAATGTTCATTGCTCGTGTTTCTTGGCCCAAGCAAGTTTCTTCTTCTTATTGATGTTGTTTAGTAGTGGTTTCTTTGCAGCAATTCGATCATGAAGGCCTGATTCATGCAGTCTCCTCTGAACAGTTGATGTGTCTGTTACTTGAACTCTGTGAAGCGTTTATTTGGGCTGCAATCTGAGGTGCATTTAACTCTAATGAACTTATCCTCCGCAGCAGAGGTAACTCTGGGTAACTCATGAGAGCCAGTTTCATCATAGCGCTTGATAGTTTTGCATCTTCACTTGAAGAAACTTTCAAGGTTCTTGAAATGTTCTGGATTGACTTACCTTCATGTCTTAAAGTAATGATGAACTGTCATTTCTCTTTGCTTATTTGAGCTCTTCTTGCCATAATATGCACTTGGTCTTTTACCAAATAGGGCTATCTTCTGAATACCACTCCTACCTTGTTACAACACAACTGATTGGCGCAAATGCATTAATTTGTGGAATTGTTTTTCTTTCTTAACTTTTAACAAGGTACATTTGTTAATTGAAATCCATTCCAGGTGACTACCTCATGAATCTGGTTGAGAGAATGCCAAGAGTGTGCAAAGCTGTCATCAAGGCAAAGAGTGGCTACGTTGAAGAATCTCAAATATAAAATATATTTAGATTTGTTTTCCACTTTCTGGCTTACTACATATGTGTTATTTCATAGTTTTGATGTTTTCAAATCAAATCAAATGTATTTATATAGCCCTTCGTACATCAGCTGATATCTCAAAGTGCTGTACAGAAACCCAGCCTAAAACCCCAAACAGCAAGCAATGCAGGTGTAGAAGCACAGTGGCTAGGAAAAACTCCTTAGAAAGGCCAAAACCTAGGAAGAAACCTAGAGAGGAACCAGGCTATGTGGAGTGGCCAGTCCTCTTCTGGCTGTGCCGGGTGGAGATTATAACAGAACATGGCCAAGATGTTCATAAATGACCAGCATGGTCAAATAATAATAATCACAGGCAGAACAGTTGAAACTGGAGCAGCAGCACGGCCAGGTGGACTGGGGACAGCAAGGAGTCATCATGTCAGGTAGTCCTGAGGCATGGTCCTAGGGCTCAGGTCCTCTGAGAGAGAGAAAGAAAGAGAGAAAGAGAGAATTAGAGAGAGCATACTTAAATTCACACAGGACACTGGATAGGACAGGAGAAGTACTCCAGATATAACAAACTGACCCTAGCCCCCCGACACATAAACTACTGCAGCATAAATACTGGAGGCTGAGACAGGAGGGGTCAGGAGACACTGGCCCCATCCAATGACAGCCCCGGACAGGGCCAAGCAGGAAGGATATAACCCCACCCACTTTGCCAAAGCACAGCCCCCACACCACTAGAGGGATATCTTCAACCACCAACTTACCATCCTGAGACAAGGCCGTGTATAGCCCACAAAGATCTCGCCACGGCACAACCCAAGGGGGGGGGGGGGGGGGGGCGCTAACCCAGACAGGAAGATCACATCAGTGACTCAACCCACTCAAGTGACACACCCCTCCTAGGGACGGTATGAAAGAGCCCTAGTAAGCCAGTGACTCAGTCCCTGTAATAGGGTTAGAGGCAGAGAATCCCAGTGGAAAGAGGGGAACCGGCCAGACAGAGACAGCAAGGACGGTTCATTGCTCCAGAGCCTTTCAGTTCACCTTCACACTCCTGGGCCAGACTACACTCAATCATATGACCCACTGAAGAGATGAGTCTTCAGTAAAGACTTAAAGGTTGAGACCAAGTTTGCGTCTCACATGGGTAGGCAGACCATTCCATAAAAATTGAGCTCTATAGGAGAAAGCCCTGCCTCCAGCTGTTTGCTTAGAACTTCTAGGGACAATTAGGAGGCCTGCGTCTTGTGACCACAGCGTATGTGTAGGTATGTACGGCAGGACCAAATCAGAGAGCTAGGTAATGCTTTGTAGGTTAGCAGTAAAACCTTGAAATCAGCCCTTGCCTTGACAGGAAGCCAGTGTAGGGAGGCTGGAGTAATATGATCAAATTTTTTGGTTCTAGTCCTGGATTCTAGCAGACGTATTAAGCACTAACTGAAGTTTATTTAGTGCTTTATCCGGGTAGCCGGAAAGTAGAGCATTGCAGTAGTCCAAACTAGAAGTGACAAAAGCATGGATTAATTTTTCTGCATAATTTTTGGACAGAAAGTTTCTGATTTTTGCAATGTTACGTAGATGGAAAAAAGCTGTCCTTGAAACAGTCTTGATATGTTCTTCAAAAGATAGATCAGGGTCCAGAGTAACGCCAAGGTCCTTCACAGTTTTATTTGAGACGATTATTATACAATGTAGAAAATAGTAAAAAAAATTTTAAAAAAATTCAATGAGTAGATGTGTCCGAACTTTTGACTGGTAGTGTAAGTATAGCTCTATAGAGGCTACCTGCAGTAATGTAATTAAGATATCGCATTATTAGCCTTTCACAACAGGACCAGAGCAGACATTGTGGATATCATGGATTGCTGTAAAGACAGTAATAATGTAATTGAAAAATGTATTGCTATAAAGACAGTAAAATATAATTTGATAAGCAGTATTGAGCAGGCATATACCCATTTTATACAAAACTTATTCAAAAAGTTGCTACTTTCTGATGGAAATAACCTGGAAATTGTCATTACCAACACATTTTGTCATGGTTATGACAGTGCTGGTAATGACAATTTGCAACATTTGGGGATTTAACTGCCAGGTTATAAGGTTTACTTGGTTAATATGGTCAGCTAACATTTGATATATTCCAACCACAACATAATGAGATGTATTATTTAAAATAGAGGACAATCTAGATTAGTTATAGCCATTGCGGTAATGATACAGAATATTGTCTTATCTTGACATATTCAAAGTGACTTTTCTTGAAGGTGGAGATATAATATCATACAATGTCATATCCTTTGTTTTCAGTGTCACTTCCCAGTTCTTGTGTGACTTGATGTGTAAAATGTTGAAAAAAACACTATCATTTGTACAATTTTTCAGAGTAATGGTAATGGCACAATAATGTGAGACAACTGTATTTTGTGTAAAGAAAAGTAATAAATGGCTTATGCACATCGAATAGTTATATAGTTTTAAAAAATGCACTATTTTTCTAACATGTTTAATATTTGTAAGTTATCAACACAAAAAAATTCTAAGAGTTATACATAGCAGAATATCAAGTCTGGGTGTGAGACAAGGCAAAAACTGTGCGAAACAGTGAAATACTGTATATATAGATTTTTTTATCTTCCGTATATAACACTATAGTAATCCTCTCTCTACAGTAGGTGTTGTAATATTCTAGAGAGCTTAACCATGTGACTTGTTTACCCCGGTTAACCACTGGCGCTTTAACAAATCCTCTCATACTGTATAGACATACTGTATGTTTGTCAATCTTGTTGTGTTTTCCTCAGCTCTCATTCAATCACTGGTATTATTTATTGAACAGTAGGAGCTACAGCGGTATGGTAGGTTAGATTAGTAGGGGCGGACAATGCTGTCCAGATGGTAGTAGAGGTGAATCACAGGACAATGGTAGCTGCCTGGCTGGTGTTGTTCTACCCTTGAGCAAGGAGATCCCAGCGGTTGGTTAGCAGCACAGGGTAAGACCAACACACAACACACTGTCCTGAGAGGTGACTTACAGTATGTTAAAGCAAATTCCAAACACCTCGTCAGTGGTGATTTAGCAGGACATGTTTTCCCATAAACAGAAATATGTCAGTTTGAAATCTCATCTCCATGGAATTGACATTCACGAGCACGTGCGCGCGCGCACACACACACACACACACACACACACACACACACACACATACAGTGAGTATTGGACTGGCAATGCACCTCTGCAATTAGACATTGCATAACTGACACCAGGAACTTGCTGACACTCTTGTAATTTTCAGCGAATGCAGCAACTTTTGAGGCATCCTATACATCAAGGGTCTTGTGCTGCTCACCTGGCAAGGCACCACTCCTTTAGCTGCTTCCTTCTTTAGCGTCAGACATTTCACAACTCAAAGAGTCGTGGAAGTGTTTAATGTGACTGTAATGTCTGCTCTGTATCTCTAGTGTTCACTGGGCTTTGAACACGCTGGGGTATCAGACACATCAGTGCCATCCCTGTGTTGTCATGAGGAACGCAAGCAGGCAGCAATGCAGCTTTAAATTATACTAGCAGACTAGCGTGTGCAAGGAGCCTGACATGAAAGGAAGACAGAGGTATCAAAAGAGCTGTTGAATAAATGTTACTCCAACGTTATTTTCTGTAGTGGCACATGTAGACACCGGCTGTTTTGCATAGAGAGAAAATGGGGGGAATGGCAGAAAAATAGGTATTGTAGGTGGAGAAATAGAGAGAAGAGGAATGCAGATGGACAGATCCTAAGGGAGACAAATGCTGTAAAGAAGGGACAGACAATAGAGAGAGGGAAGAGAAGGAAGGAGAGGCAGTACAAGGCTTGGATAAAGAGGCAGTGAGAGATAGGCAGGGAGAGGGGGATGAGATGAAGGGAGAGTCAGTACAAGGCTTGGATAAAGAAGCAGTGAGAGATAGCCAGGGAGAGGGGGATGAGAAGGAAGGAGAGGCAGTACAAGGCTTGGATAAAGAAGCAGTGAGAGATAGGCAAGGATAGGGGGAAGATAAGGAGGGAGAGGCAGTACAAGGCTTGGATAAAGAAACAGTGAGAGATAGGCAGGGAGAGGGGGATGAGAAGTACTTTAACTGTCTGAAGGACGAAGCTAGTGACCCGCGGATCATTGAGGATTGCCTTTCAGTTTCACAGCAAGGTCAGGCTGCTTATTTTACCTCTGTGTTTTCACTAATCTGCTTTTTGTCTGACACACACAAACACACATGCAGCAGGCCATGCACACACACAAACACACACACACACTGTATACAAACACACGCACACTCGCTGAAAATAAGCCTGTCTCCTACTGTTTTAAAATAATAACAGCCTTGGTAATATGTATTGTATCTATAAACATTAGAATTGCACACAGAGTCTGTGCACCTACATGAGAATTACAGTGCAGTTCATGGCACCTGCCATGAATTTCAATTGATTACCACACATAATACATTCCTCTGTCTGAATTAGAATGGGTTTGATAGCATTTTCAGTGATTCTTTTCACATTATTACATGATTTTTACACATTTGACTTGAATTGTTAAATAATTTGTTAAAATCTTAGTATCATAATAGAATGAGCAAAAACAAAAAAAGTGTGCCACATCCAGTATAATATAATATAATATTGACAGTCAGTCCCTTATTAGATGGATGATAGTGGATCCTGGCTAGCAGCTCATTAGGAGACACACTACATTTCTGTCAACACGTTTAGTAATGATGATCAGGGGGGGTGCTGCTAAGCACTGGCATTCCCTCAGGGCCTGAAGATGGTGCTGCTGAAGGAGACTGTCTGTGGAGGAGACACAATCTAGAGGTATGGCCTTTAGGCTTTCTCTCTCTCTCTCTTTCTCTCTATCTTTCTTCTCTCACTCACTATGTCTCTCTGTCTGTTTTGTCTGTCTCTCCCTGTCTCTGTTTCTGTTTCTCTCTCTGAATCGCTCAGCCTCGAATGAAAACCCTACAGAGAGAGATTAGCATGTCCGTCCTACAGTCATTACAGTACGAGCACGTATTATTATTTTACAATGAGGCCAAATCATTCCTGGAGCACAGTTAGTTATCTGGACCCAGTGGGTGTATACACGGCACTGTGATGTGTTGTTTAAGTTCCATTGGGGGGGGGGGGGGGGGGGGTACACTGCACTGCATGTTGTTAAAGTGCCCCAGTGTGTGTGTGTGTCCAATGCTGATCTGATAATGACTGAGCAGGGTCAATAGTTAACGGCCCCGTGGGAACTGCTGCTGGTGGATGATTGGAGGGTGTGTGGAGGAGAGATGGGTGGAGAAGTGGATGGATTAGAGGGTGGGTGGAGAAGTAGATGGATTGGAGGGTGGGTGGAGGAGAGATGGGTGGAGAAGTAGATGGATTGGAGGGTGGGTGGAGGAGAGATGGGTGGAGAAGTGGATGGATTGGAGGGTGGGTGGAGGAGAGATGGGTGGAGAAGTGGATGGATTGGAGGGTGGGTAGAGAAGTGGATGGATTGGAGGGTGGGTGGAGGAGAGATGGGTGGAGAAGTGGATGGATTGGAGGGTGGGTGGAGAAGTGGATGGATTGGAGGGTGGGTGGAGGAGAGATGAGGCCCCAGCTAGTCAGCCAGGGCTGGGGAAGTTTAGTCGCTGGGTGCTCACTCTACTGTGTCTGTGGGAGGGAGGGAGGTGCCTCTTTCCCTGAAATTTGACTAAAACCCCTCTCCTTCACCACTTCCTCTCATTAAACATCCCTCCACGCTGATATCCCTTCACGCTGACATTTAGAAAAGTTAAATAACATAGTGTTGTTGAAAATATGTTGAAGTAAAAAAATGATGTTGGCAAATCTAATAGTTCAATAAAACACTATTTGAAAACAGCTACAAAAACAGCTACATGTTTTAAAAGTTTTCTTTCACTCATTGTTGCTAACCTACAGTAGGCGTCATCCAATTGACTTTAATACAGAATTGGCAATGTATCCGTTAATAGTATATCTATAGCTCATTATACTTGCAAATGGTCTCTGGTGAATGAGTAGGTTGAAGGCCATAAAGCACAAGGTGAAAGAGTAATTGAATCACCCAAACATAAGTAATTAAACCTCACACACACACACAACTCCCATTACACATGCAAGGTGATATGATAGCATTTGTTGCTGGGTTATCTGTGTTGGAGGGTTAGGTAGACGCTGGTGCTACACGACCAGGTTCATGTGGGATATAATATGTACAGTACATATCGCTCTCACAGTGGCCAACCTACACACTCACGCAACACGTTAGCACACACACACATAGCACCCAAGAGGAGAGAGAGAGGACAATGTGACCTTTGGTAAACAAGGCCAGGGAAAAAGGGAGGGAAAAAACACAGTAGGTAACATGCCATGGTATTAGTTATATTGTTGCTGTGGTGTCAGTATCAGACCTAACACAGCGAATAAGATGGCTGCAATTCAAGCCTTACAAATAGGTAGAAGAGAAGTATAGGTGTTGAGATCACGAGACAAGGGCTGGCTGCCACAAAGGAGCGAGAGAGAGTGGGAGGGAAAAAGAGAGGGGAAAGAGGTAGAGAGAGGGAAAGAGAGATTGGTAGAGAAAGAGACAGTGAAGGGGCACTGAAAAAACATTACGTGTTGTGTTGGTAGGAGTTCCAGTCAAATCCCTTGGCAGTTCAGAGATTTTTTCTGTGAGGCCCCGCCTTTTCCATCTGATATTCAAATGCAGGGGAACCCGGAGCAGAGCTCCTCGCCATACCACCTGCTGAACCACCAGGGATTAGTCAAAGAGCACCAAGTAGGTCAACAAGATGCAAGGCCACTGCACTACATACATGAAGGGCACTTTTCGGCATTTGCTGTATGATCGATAAGAATCTCCATATTGCAAATGAACGGTCTTTTACTGGACGTCCGCGAATGTTTGTATAATTCGCCGACGGCGGCGGGCCCGGGGCCAGATCTTCCCAGAAGTCATCGAACGAAGTCTCTTGGACATTCGGTTTCCGTTTTATAAAATGTTCAAATGTTGGTCATTTTTCCGCTGTCCCTGTAAATTCCACCAGATGGCGAATGGGATCTTATTGCAAATGTACAAAACATCACCAATCACGACATGGCCATTTCTCCTAAACGGAAAAGACTTCGAAGACGAAACTTGGTGAGCATAGGTTTGGGCTAATGGGCTGTTTGCCCAGAAACAAGATGGTGTCGTGATTGGTGACAAAAACAAAAATAGAGCACTAATTTGACCACTTCATGTCAAAGTACATGAACCTACGGTGTCAGGAAAAATGAACCAGCCATTTATCTATCGTAATTTAATAGAAATCGTACAATGTACAATTGGTGATGGTCAAATAAATGTTTTTTTTTTCTCCAAAAAAGTTACAGGTCCAGTTTCGGCGTGTTTAGATGAATCCGTTAAGGCGGGTTTCGGAGCTCTGCGACATTTCTGTGATTTTCTGAAATCACAAACACTCATTCAACCCTCTGTAAATCAGTAAGTTCTTAACGTAAAGACTTAAAATTCAAGACTCTGTAAGAGCCTACCCCAAGGAGGATATGTGTTCACTTCCAGCTTCCTGTGTCAAGCCTTAAATTGGGGTCATAGGGGCTTTTTTGAAGGGCTAAAAAGGTCACATCTTTCCAAAGCGTGTGATTTGGCAACCCTCATGAACTGTAAATCAGTCATTTCTCCAATCAGATTTCCAAGAAAAACTATCTCACACACACACACACACACACACACAGCAAGGATGGAGTGACACAGTGTGGGGCTTCGAGACACACAGTGTCTCTTTGTTCGAACTATCAAAGAATCGTCAGACCTAGAGCTCTGAAACTTTAGAAACCACTTCTAGAGCTCAAATTGAGAGTGCACGGTGAGTTAGGTGGATTAAAACCACCTTGGCCCATAGAGAAGGACCCCAACGTTTCTGTCCGATAGCTCATTCAAGGACCCCTTAGCAATTTTCAGCACCAATTAAGGTCGCTGCTCGGGCTCCAAATAACCTATCGCGCTAAAACTTGGGTTTCGGGGTCGCCTCAGCTAGGCCTACACATAATGTCAGAACTGGACCCGCAGCTAGAACGTAACTACGTGTTTTATGTTTTTAATATGGTTTAAACTGAAGGTGCTGTGAATTATGGGCCTGCTCTGAAATATTTGAAAAGTGGGTTTAGTGTCAGATGATATCAGTTTGGTGTCAGAGGGATATCTAATTGACTGATAGACAGTGACTTGCTGGCTGACTTTTGTCCATTTGCAATATGTTTAAACAGTGATAGACCATCACCAAATTGACATTCTGAAATCAACACCAACGAGCGATGGAGAGGAACCAGAATCACTGCCCGGCCATCCCGAGTTCATCGGGCCAGTCAATTTCGTGATGGTAAATGCCCATTGAAACATATTGCAAATGGACAGCCTGGTGATTGGAACGGGTTACCAGGAGCACATTTTAAAAATGTTTTTATTGCCTTTAGGGGGGTGCAAGGGGTTCACGGTTGGGTAGGGAGCCCCTGGTCATTTTGGACATTTTCAAAAAATAGTTAAAAAGCAACAGAGTCCCACTTCTCTCATGTCACCATCGAGCGATGGAGAGGAACCACTATCACTGCTCGGCCATCCTGAGTTCATCGGGCCAGTCAATTTTGCATTTCTGCAGTATTTTTGAGCATGTCAAATTCATGATGTTAAATACCCATTGAAACATATTGCAAATGGACAGCCGTGCACCTGGTGATTGGAATGGGTTTCCAGGACCACATTTTAAAAATGTTTTTTAGTGCCTTTAGGGGGGAGCAATGGGTCTACGATTGGGTAGGGTGCACCCCCCCACCCGTGCCCATCCAATAGGGGGAGGCCCTGGTCATTTTGGATGTTTTTCCCAAAAATTGTTAAAAGACAAGAGTCCCACTTCTCCCTCCTCATACATGACAAATAGACCTTCTAGGTTGATTCATAGCTTAACATAGTGCTGTATTTCATTTGGGCAGTATAAATGCCATTTGGACATGGTTCACTGACTTTTGGGTTTGGAAAACGACTTCCTATGATCGTACATGGCAAATGGACATAACATCCTGATTTGGCAATTTCAATAATTTCATATTGCATTTGGACATTTCTTATGGCATTTGGCAATGGTTCACTGATTTTTGACTTGGACTTTTGACTTCCTATGAAATCATATTGCAAATGGACAAAACATATGCCTTATGGACAAGTAAAACAAATATGACAACACAATATGATAAAAGTATGTTCATATAGTTCTTATACACAGTCCAGAAAGCAGTTTTTAAGGGGGTGATAAGTTTTAGATTTTTTTTTTTAAATTCCAAATTTGACCCTTGGGTCTTGACGTGATGTGCATTTGCAATATGAAAATTTACTGTGGAGCGCCCTCGCCATCTATTTGATTTTTGCTGTGTGACACTTGGCATTTGCCATATGTCATTTTCCATAAGCTTTGAATGAAATGCCATCCATTTGAGTGGTATTGGATATCATGTATATGTTTCGTACGGTGCCAATAAGTTCCCATTCATTTTTGTCGATTTCAGGGGGGTATTCCCTTACAGGGGGAGAGACAGGCAGGGCAACTCACCCACAAACAAAACTGGTCTAGGCCTGCTTGAGTCACTCCTCACTTCTTTCACACACACGTATGCACACGCATTCATGCACACACACACATGCATGCATAAGCATTTAGACAAATAGTGAACTGTTTTTCAAAGTTTGACAGTGATCCAGAAATGTGCATGTGCATCAGGCAAGAATTTCAAATAACATTTCTTCACAGGCAAGTCTTTATTTCAGGGACAACCATAAAATGTTTTCATGCCAGATGGCCTTGTTTTACTCAAACCAGAGCGCTTTGTGTTGCCTTTCCATGCCAATACCACAGGGGAAGTAGAAGTGTACAAAAATAAATGACACACCAACCCAATTGTGACCCAGACATCATAATATCGCTCACTGAGCAGCGGGTGGAGAAATACAACACACAAAAACACCCATCACATAGAGAATGGAGTCTTGAGCCTTGACATACCATCCCACTGGGTACAGACGTCAATTGAGCTTCTATTCTACTTTGGTTCAACGTAATTTAATTTAAGTGACGTGGAAACAACGTTGATTCAACCAGTGTCTGCTCAGTGGGATTCATTTAGAAAATAGCGAGACATTTCATATTTTGAAGTATAAAGCTGTAGTGATTAACTCCATATCAATGTGTTGAAAAGATACTTGAAAACATATATAATTGTTTTTAAATCACACAGACTCGTATGCTCCAAAGGTATTTTGATGTATTTGACATGTCGTCGTAGCAAACTTGGATTCCAAGACGTGAGTTATACATTCCAGAAACAACTGATTGGGATTATTGTGCAAAGTCAAGGCTGACCTTTGTTTTGCTTCCTACCATCTTAGATAATCAAATCAAGTTTATTTGTCACGTGCGCCGAATACAACCTTACAGTGAAATGCTTACTTACTAACCAACAGTGCAATTTTTAAGTAAAAAATAGGTATTAGGTGATTAATAGATAAGTAAGGAAATAAAAAACAACAGTAAAAAGACAGTGAATAATAACAGTAGCGAGGCTGTATACAGTAGCGAGGCTATAACAGTAGCGAGGCTATATACATAGGTTATATAGTCGTGCTAATTGAGGTAGTATGTACATGTAGGTATGGTTAAAGTGGCTATGCATATATGATAAACAGAGAGTAGCAGTAGCGTAAAAGAGGGGTTGGCGGGACACAATGCGGGACACAATGCAGATAGTCCGGGTAGCCAATGTTCCTGTAGTCCACAATCATCTCCTTAGTCTAGCATACAGTGCATTCGGAAAGTATTCAGACCCCTTCACTTTTTTCACATTTTGTTATATTACAGCCATATTCTAAAATTGATTACATTGTTTATTTTACCGCATCAATCTCCACACAATACCACATAATTACAAAGCAAAAACAGGTTTTAAGAAAAATATTCTAATGTATTAAAAATAAAAAACTGAAACATAGTATTTACATAAGTATTCAGACCCTTTACTCGGTATAATGTTGAAGCATCTTCGGCAGCGATTACAGCCTTTAGTCTTCTTGGGGATGACGCTACAAGCTTGGCACACCTGTTTTGGGGGAGTTTCTCCTATTGATTTCTGCAGATCCTGTCAAGCTCTTTCAGGTTGGATGGGGAGCGTCGCTTCACAGTTATTCTCAGGTCTCTCCAGAGATGTTCGATCAGGTTTAAGACCAGGATCTGGCTGGGCCACACAAGGACATTCAGCGACTTGTCCCGAAGCCACTCCTGCTGTTACGGTGCGTGAATGAGGACCCAAAAGCGAATTAACGTAAACAGAGCTTCTTTAATAACAAAACAAAACGTAGGCTCAGATGGACCGGCAGGTTCCGACAGGACAGGACAAGGTTGCAGCAAACATGACGATAGTCTGGTTCAGGCATGAACAACACAAACAGGAATCCACGCTGGAAGGAACCTCCCGGGAGAGAATCTCATCCTTTACCTCTGCGCGGAGACCCTCCAGAAAACGAGCGAGCAAAGCCGGCTCGTTCCAGCCACTGGAGGCAGCAAGAGTGCGAAACTCAATAGAGTAGTCTGTTATGGATCGATTACCCTGACATAGGGAAGACAGGGCCCTGGAAGCCTCCTCCCCAAAAACAGATCGATCAAAAACCCGTATCATCTCCTCCTTAAAGTCCTGATACTGGTTAGTACACTCAGCCCTTGCCTCCCAGATTGCCGTGCCCCACTCACGAGCCCGTCCAGTAAGGAGAGATATGACGTAGGCGACACGAGCAGTGCTCCTGGAGTAAGTGTTGGGCTGGAGAGAAAACACAATATCACACTGGGTGAGGAACGAGCGGCATTCAGTGGGCTCCCCAGAGTAACACGGCGGGTTATTGATTCTGGGCTCCGGAGATTCGAAAGCCCTGGAAGTGGCCGGTGGATCGAGGCGGAGATGGTGAACCTGTTCTGTGAGGTTGGAGACTTGGGTGGCCAGGGTCTCAACGGCATGCCGAGCAGCAGACAATTCCTGCTTGTGTCTGCCTAGCATCGCTCCCTGGATCTCGACGGCTGAGTGGAGAGGATCCGAAGTCGCTGGGTCCATTCTTGGTCGGATTCTTCTGTTACGGTGCGTGAATGAGGACCCAAAAGCGAATTAACGTAAACAGAGCTTCTTTAATAACAAAACAAAACGTAGGCTCAGATGGACCGGCAGGTTCCGACAGGACAGGACAAGGTTGCAGCAAACATGACGATAGTCTGGTTCAGGCATGAACAACACAAACAAGAATCCGACAAGGACAGGAGCAGGAACAGAGAGAGATATAGAGACCTAATCAGAGGGAAAAAGGGAACAGGTGGGAAAAGGGGTGACGAGGTAGTTAGGAGGAGACAAGGCACAGCTGGGGAAAAGAGGGGGAGAAAAGGTAACCTAACAACGACCAGCAGAGGGAGACAGGGTGAAGGGAAAGGACAGAAACAAGACACAACATGACAGTACATGACACCTGCGTTGTCTTGGCTGTGTGCTTGATTTCATTTTCCACTTGGAAGGCAAACCCTGTTGGAAGGTTACACAAGTGTAAAATAGCTGTACAGCAACTAGGATTACCTTGTCCAAACTGGAAAATACAGCATGTTTACATGAGTGCCTATAGTCCATTAGTTCCACAAATAATTAATAAACAATGAGTTACGATAACTTGGCCATATACTAGGGTACCAGTACAGAGTCCATGTGCAGGGGTACAAGGGAATTGAGGTAGAAATGGCCATATACATTGAGTGTAGAAAACATTAGGACATAGACATGTCATAGACTGACCAGGTGAATCTAGATGAAAGCTGCAGTGTCTTCGGAAAGTATTCAGACCCCTTGACTTTTTCCACATTTTGTTAGGTTACAGCCTTATTCTAAAATGTATGAAATAAAACAATATCCTCAGCAATATGCACACCTTACCTCATAACGAAAAACTGAAAACAGGTTTTTAGAAATGTTTGCAAATGTATTAAAAATAAAAACAGAAATACATTATTTACATAAGTATTCAGACCCTTTGCTATGAGACTCGAAATTGAACTAAGATGCATCCTGTTTCCATTGATCATCCTTGAGATGTTTCTACAACTTGATTGGAGTACACCTGTGGTAAATTCAATTGATTGGACATAATTTAGAAAGGCACACACCTGTCTATATAAGGTCTCACATTTGACAATGCATGTCAGAGCAAAAACCAAGCCATGAGGTCGAAGGAATTGTTCTTATACAGGATTGTGTCAAGGCACAGATCTGGGGAAGAGTTCCAAAACATTTCTGCAGCATTGAAGATCCCCAAGAACACAGTGGCCTACATCATTCTTAAATGGAAGAGGTTTGGAACCACCAAGACTCTTCCTAGAGCTGGCCGCTTGGCCAAACTGAGCAATCGGGGGAGAAGGACCTTGGTCAGGGAGGTGACCAAGAACCCGATGGTCATTCTGACAGAGCTCTAGAGTTCCTCTGTTGAGATGGGAGAACCTTCCAGAAGGACAACCATCTCTGCAGCACTTCACCAATCAGGCCTTTATGGTAGAGTGGCCAGACGGAAGACACTCCTCAGTAAAAGGCACATGACAGCCCACTTGGAGTTTGCCAAAAGGCACCTAAAGACTCTCAGACCATGAGAAACAAGATTCTCTGGTCTGATGAAACAAAAATTGACCTGAATGCCTTTGGCCTCTTTGGCCTGAATGCCAAGCATCACATCTGGAGGAAACCTGGCACCATCCCTACGGTGAAGCATGGTGGTGGGAGCATAATGCTGTGGAGATGTTTTTCAGCGGCAGGGACTGGGAAACTAGTCAGGATCAAGGCATAGATGAACGGGACTGTGACAGAGAAGTCCGTCACAGCGTTTGGTACACGAACACACACACACATTCATTGCGCCTCCCTGCTCCGTTATCAGCTACCTTAACAATGTGGGTCGACACACAAGTTAACTTCCCTATCTTAGTACATACATTTCACACTTTATTCTTACCTCCCGTCAGTAACAGTTCATGGTATAAAGAATATACAGACAAGACTTCCTGTTTAATTTCAGCAACGTTTATTGTACTTATCAATGTTATGGATGAGCGCGTTGTTTGTTTGTTTCTGTTCTTCTCTCTCCATCTCTGTAGCTTCTGGGTATGCTGGAATAAGGACCAGAGCTACGGTAATTGGGCTGGCTTTGTAGTGCCTGTCCTGAATGGCTCATTCGTGTGAATTCAAATCAAATCAAATGTATTTATATAGCCCTTCGTACATCAGCTGATTTCTCAAAGTGCTGTACAGAAACCCAGCCTAAAACCCCAAACAGCAAGCAATGCAGGTGTAGAAGCACTGTGGCTAGGAAAATCTCCCTAGAAAGGCCAAAACCTAGGAAGAAAACTAGAGAGGAACCAGGCTATGAGGGGTGGCCAGTCCTCTTCTGGCTGTAATAATCACAGTAGTTGTCAAGGGTTCAACAAGTCAGCACCTCAGGAGTAAATGTCAGTTAGCTTTTCATAGCCAATCATTAAGAGTATCTCTACTGCTCCTGCTGTCTCTAGAGAGTTGAAAACAGCAGGTCTGGGACAGGTAGCACGTCCGGTGAACAGGTCAGGGTTCCATAGGTGCTACTACACCTGCATTGCTTGCTGTTTGGGGTTTTAGGCTGGGTTTCTGTACAGCACTTTGAGATATCAGCTGATGTACGAAAGGCTATATAAATAAATTGTATTTTATTTTATTTGATAGCCACAGGCAGAACAGTTGAAACTGGAGCAGCAGCACAGCCAGGTGGACTGGGGACAGCAAGCAGTCATCATGCCAGGTAGTCCTGAGGTGTGGTCCTCAATGGTCTTCAGGGAAAATTAGGATTGGGCATATTGGAAGACTCCATGTCAGTTGGGATGGGATTTTGTAAATATTATATTGGTATATTGTATCATGAGAAACGTGCTGCAGTGTATATAATTCATTATGTTTAGCTGAGTGGAAAATGTAGGCTTTCATGAAGGTAATTGATAAATTAATTAGTGCTGGGTATCTTCTGATGGGAGGGGCTTCCACTACAAAAGGAGCCTCGCTTTCAGTTCAAGGTAAGGGACCATTTTGGATTGATCTGTTGATGGGGCAGCATTGTTTTAAAGCTGTCCCCATAATGTATACTTTGGATGGCAGTAGTGTTCTTTTTCTTCCGGATTCACTATGTAAATAAACACCCTTGCACAGAAGTACTTTTGCGGCTCCGCCATCTTTTTATTTGATAGAGGTTAGGTATTTCAGTTAAGCCTTCTGGTCTACTCTATGTGACAGGGACAAAGTACAGAGAGATCCTTGATGAAAACCTGCTTCGGAGCGCTCAATACCTCAAACTGGGGCAAAGGTTCACCTTCCAACAGGACAACGACCCTAAGCACACAGCCAAGACTGTAACGGGTGTCGTCAGATGAAGGATGAGACCAAGGCGCAGCGTACTTTGAGTTCCACATAATTTATTAACGAAGTGAAACTTTAGAAAAGACAAAACAATAAAGAATACAACGACCGAACAGCTTCGTTGTGCAAACTACCTGCACACAAACAAAGACAAGATCCCACACAGAAGGAGGGAAAAGGGCCGCCTAAGTATGATCCCCAATCAGAGACAACGATAGACAGCCGCCTCTGATTGGGAACCACACTCGGACAGAAATAAAGAAATAAAGAACATAGAATGCCCACCCAAATCACACCCTGACCAAAACAAAATAGTGACATAAAAAGGCTCTCTAAGGTCAGGGCGTGACTGTACCCTCCCCCCAAGGTGTGGAACCTATAGGGGAGGGTCTGGGTGGGCATCTATCCTTAGTGGCAGCTCTGGGGCGGTACGTAGACCCCACTCCACCTCTGGCTCACCCCACTTTGGTGGCACCTCTGGTGCGGGGCCCCTGTCGCCGACCCCGGACCGGGGACCCTCGTTGCGGGCCCCGGACTGGGGACTGTCGCTGGAGGCTTCGTGCCGGGGATCGTCGCTGGAGGCTTCGTGCCATGAATCGTCGCTGGAGGCTTCGTGCCATGGATCGTCGCTGGAGGCTTTGTGCCATGGATCGTTGCTTGAGGCTTCGTGCCATGGATCATCACTGGGCTGGAGAGACACACAGGAGGCCTGGTTCGTGGAGCAGGCACAACCCATCCTGGCTGGATACCCACTTCAGCCTGGCACGTTCGAGGCGCTGACACATTAGTATCAAAGATGGTATATTATATTGACAAGATAGACAAGTGACCGCTGTGACAATGGAAATATATGTCCTCAAAGATGAAGGAGGAAGCCAGATCAGGTGAGGCCATTCGAGCCAATGAAAGGGCAGATATGTGTGTGAACAACAGGCCAAAGTGATAGATAGAGGACTCATCTTTGTATCGCTGCTATTATATATTTATTTTTGTGGGCTGTGCAGGCGCATTGGAGACACCTTGCGCAGAGCCAGGGCAGGATACTCTGGATCGTGGAGGTGCACTGGAGGTCTGGAGCGCAGAGCTAGCACAACTTGTCCTGGCTGGATACACCCTGTCGCCCGGCAAGTGCTGGGAGCTGGAACAGGCCGCACTGAGCTGTGCCTGCCCGGTCACTCTCTCCCCACGGCAGGCACAGGGAGTTGGCTCAGGTCTATAACGTGACTCCGCCAATCTCCCCGTGTGCCCCCACCCCAAAAAATTCTGGGACTGCCTCGTGCACGCCTTTGCTGCTTCCAGCTCCTCCTTAAAACTGCGATATTCTCCAGGCTGTGCCCAGGGTCCCTTGCCTTCCAGTATCTCCTCCCATGCACATTCCTCCAGGAAATGCTGCTTGGTCTTGTTGTGGTGGGATCTTCTGTAACGGGTGTCGTTGGATGAAGGATGAGACCAAGGCGCAGCGTACTTTGAGTTCCACATAATTTATTAATGAAGCTAAACTTTAGAAAAGACAAAACAATAAAGAATATAACGACCGAACAGCTTCGTTGCGCAAACTACCTGCACACAAACAAAGACAAGATCCCACACAGAAGGAGGGAAAAGGGCCGCCTAAGTATGATCCCCAATCAGTGACACCGATAGACAGCCGCCTCTGATTGGGTACCACACTCGGCCAGAAATAAAGAAATAAAGAACATAGAATGCCCATCCAAATCACACCCTGACCAAAACAAAATAGAGACATAAAAAGGCTCTCTAAGGTCAGTGCATGACAAAGACAATGCAGGAGTGGCTTCGGAACAAGTCTCTGAATGTCTGTGAGTGGCCCAGCCACCCGATCGAACAGCTCTGGAGAGACCTGGAAATAGCTGTACAGCAACCCTCCCCATCCAACCAGACAGAGCTTGAGAGGATCTGCAGTGAAGAGAAGACAGGTTAAAGAAGGATTTTTAACATTTGAGACATGGATTGTGTTTGTGTGCCATCCCGAAGGTGAATGGGCAAGACAAAAGTTTTAAGTGCCTTTGAACGGGGTATGGTAGTAGGTGCCAGTTTCGCATGTGTGTCAAGAACTGTGGGAAGCATTGTGGTCAACATGGGTCAGCATCCCTGTGGAACGCTTTCGTCACCTTGTAGTCCATGCCTCGACGAATTGAAGGAAAAAACGGGTGCAATCCATATTAGGAAGGTGTTCCTAATGTTTTGTACACTCAGTGTAGGTAGGGGTAACGTGACTAGGCAACAGGATAGATAATAAATAGTAGCAGCAGCTGATGTGATGAGTCTAAAGAGTTAGCGCAAAAAGGGTCAATGCAAATAGTCTGGGTAGCTATTTGGTTAACTATTTAACCGTCTTATGGCTTGGGGGTAGAAGCTGCTCAGGGTCTTGTTGGTTCCAGACTTGTTGCATCGGTACCGCTTACCGTGCGGTAGCAGAGAGAACAGTCTATCACTTGGGTGGCTGGAGTCTTTGACCATTTTTAGGGCCTTCCTGTGACATCACCTGGAATATATTATATGTAGGACAGGGAGTGCAGCCCCAGTGATGTACTGTGCCATACTCAATACCATCTCTAGCGCCTTGCGGTCGGATGCCAAGCAGTTGCCATATCATGTAGCCAGTCAAGATGCTCTCAATGGTGCAGCTGTATAACTTTTTGAGGATTTAAGGGCCCATGCCAAATCTTTTCAGCTTCCTGAGGGGGAAGAGAAATTGTAGTGCCTTGTTGGTGTGTGTGTACCATGTTAATTCCTTAATGATGTGGACACTGAGGAACATGAAGCTTTCGACCTGCTCCACTACAGCAACGTCGATGTGGATGGGGGCGTGATCGGCCCTCCGTTTCCTGTAGTCCACAATCAGCTCCTTTGTGTTGCTGATGTTGAGAGAGAGGTTGTTGTCCTGGCACCACACTGCCAGGTCACTGACCTCCTCCCTATAAACTTTCTCATCGTCTTCAGTGATCACGCCTTACACCGTCAGGTTGTCAGCAAACTTTATGATGGTGTTGGAGACGTGCACGGCCATGCAGTTGTAGTTGAACAGGGAGTACTGGTGGGGACTAAGAACGTACCCCTGAGGGCCCCCCCTGTTGAGGGTCAGCGTGGCGGATGTGTTGTTGCCTACCCTCACCACCTGGGGGCTGCCCATCAGGAAGTCCAGGATCCAGTTTCAAAGGGAGGAGTTCAGTCCCAGGGTCCTGAGCTTAGTGATGAGCTTGGAGGGCACTATGGTGTTGAATGCTGAGCTGTAGTCAATGAACAGCATTCTAACATAGAACCTCTTGTCCAGGTGGGAGAGGGCAGTGTGGAGTGCAATAGAGATTGCGCCATATGTGGATCTGTTGGAGCGGTATACGAATTGGAGTGGGTCCAGGATGTTTGGGATGATGGTGTTGATGTTAGCCATGACCACCCTTTCAAAGTGTTTCATGGCTACAGATGTGAGTGCTACTGGGCGATAGGACTGGGCAATATGGCCTAAAAATCGTATCTAGATTTTTTCAAAATGATGGGCGATTCCCCAATATATACTGTGTTTATGTTGTCACGGATCCCCCCGGTACTGCTGCTCATTCTGTTCACCAGTCCTGGAGGTTTACGTCACTGGCTTTCTAGGCTTCACTGAACGGGATTCATTATCATCAACCCCGGACTGTCTTGTCTGATTACACACACCTGGTTCCCATTTCCCCTGATTAGCATGTTATATATGTGCCCTCTGTTCCCTCTGTCTTTGTCTGTTATTGTTCCCATTTCCGTTGGTCGTGTGAGTACCTATGCGTTGGTGCAGCTGTTATGCTGCGTGCTTTATATATTGTGTATTATGAGTATCGTCCCTTGTCGTTCAACGAGGTTTCCCCTCGCACTTTTGTTTGGGTACAGCCCAGTGTTCTTGTATTCGTTTGTTTTGGGTGTATTAAAAACCCATATTGTGTATTTCTGCGCCTGTCTCCAAATCCTTTATACCAGCGTGACATATGTTTTCTTTAAATAAAAAGTCAAATTAAAGGTCAAATACACTGCATTTCAAACAGCAGAAATAATCTAATGAATTCAGGGCTTGAAATTATACCTAGGCTAAATATAAGCCTTCCACAACCATAAGACCCACTAAAAATGTAGTTATTTTATCAAAATAGTTTAACCTGCTTATTTTGCAATAATCAATGATCTGGCTTTCAAGTCTGTCTATTAAAATGTGTTTTTCGTTACAAATTTAACTAGAGCCATGCATAATGCACATTCACTAATAATGACTCACTTCTTGTAGCAGCGTTATAGAAAATTAACACCAGTCACATAAACAATTTCTCAAGCACAAGCCCATGTGCTAGTGAGTAGCCAGCTTATCTTTACATTTCAAGTTTAGCCAACTTGGATATTTTTATTAGCTAACGAGGTAGCACAGTTTAATTGTTATTAACACACCCTTCTGTCTGTCGCTAACTGTTAGAACACTATGCTAGCCTGTCCACTTTGTTCAGATGTTGAAATCAAGTGGCCTACCTTATTTCTCAAAATGAGAACAAATTTCCAATTCCTTATATTATTGTGTTTTATGCATATTGCACGTTTATAAAACACAGACTAGACAGCTGGTATATCAGTCTTTGGCGAAAATGCTGCGAGCGGTACGTGGTACCACACACGACAAACTGAGAATTAATTTTCCAGAATCAATGTTCATTGATACCCCTGTTTTAGTAGTGTCTGCTCTGCTCGCAATTTGAGTAGTTGAGACAAAAAAAAACGACATCGTTAGAAAGGTTAACTTCTCCTCTATTACAGTAAAATAACGTCTCAATGTGTTTCGGTGTCCATATGACCAATTATGTTGGACCAAACCTCAAATGCAAATAGCGGGTTGAAACCGCTTGTCAGAGCTCTCATCTTTGTAGTTATGAGTGGCAGGGAGAGGGGATTGGTGTGTGTGAGTAAATGGCAAGGTACATACAGCACAGAAGGAGTGAAGGAGACGAGACCAAAAAGACAACATGAGAACAAGCGGACAAAAATAGTCATAAAAACTAAAAATAAATATTGTGCTAAAACATACAGTACATTAGATTAAATCAAATTAATTTGATATATCGTTACTTTGGTGTTCTTAGGCACAGGAACTATGGTGGTCTGATTGAAATATGTAGATATTACAGACTGGGTCGGGGAGAGGTTGAAAATATCAGTGAAGGCACTTCACAGCGCATGCTCTGAGTACGCGTCCTGGTAATCCGTTTGGCCCCAGGGCCTTGTGAATGTTAACCTGTTTAAAGGTCTTACTCACATCGGCTATGAAGAGAAAAATCACACCGTCGTCCAGAACAGCTGGTGTTCTCATGCATGGTTCAGTATTGAGTTTGAGTTTATTTTATTTTTACTGGGACAGTGCACATTAATCAACGTTTCAGTAAAAGTTCCGGTTTTACCCAGCCGGCTAATTTTCAACTGCAGTCCCTGGGCAGGTTATTAAAAACAATTACAATATAGACAATCATTGAGCAGTGAGCACACGCAGAGCAACATAGGGCAAGACATAGTATACAGACAGAGCAACATAGGACAGGCAAGACGTAGCATACAGACAGAGAAACATAGAACAAAAAGCAGCAAGACAAAATTCATAAAAGCAACAAAGTGTTTCCACACCTCACAAGCTACAGACAACAGACAACATGGAAAGCGGCAATACACAGCTAGGGTTATGATCACAAATCTGATTGAACTTTAGCCATGTATTCATACATTTTGTTAAAGTATGATAGGTGGGGCAGTTATGTGTGTCTGATGGCAGTGTATTCCAGACATGGGAAGCTCTCACAGAGAAAGCGGATTTACTAAAGGTGCTTTTCTTAAGGGAACTATACAGTCACATCTCATGGCAGACCTTGTGGATCTGCTGCCATATGTTTGGGTTTTCTGTTTAACAAAAATACAGAGTGGAGGGGGAGCCAGGCCATTTAGGATCTTGAATACAAGACATGCGTTGGTGTGTTTCCCTTTGTAATTTCTTGCCTCGAAGCGAGCCTAGAAGGCATTTGGCTCGTTTGGTAAGCTCGAGTCGGAGGGCAGCTCACGGCTGGGTTTCCCTTTGTAATCTGTGATAGTTTGCAAGCCCTGCCACATCTAACGAGAGTAAGAACCGACGTAGTAGGATTTGATCTTAGTCCTGTATTGACGCTTTGCCTGTTTGATGGCTTTTTGGAGGTCGTAGCGGGATTTCTTATAAACGTCTGGATTAGTGTCCCGCTCCTTGAAAGCGGCAGCTCTGGCCTTTAGCTCAGTGTGGGTGTTGTCCGTAATCCATGGCTTCTGGTTGGGAATTGTATGTAAAGTATGGTCACTGTGGGACGACGTCGTTGACACACGTATTCATGAACAGTGACTGATGTGGTAAACTTCTCAATTTTATCGGATGAATCCCGGAACATATTCCAGTCTGTGCTAGCGAAACAGTCCTGTAGCGTAGCATTTGCTTCATCAGACGCCGGTCAGTGTATCTATGAAAACATTTTTACTTCAATGAGTGAGAAGTCAAAAACTCAGAACATATAAATTCTAGATGAATATGAAGCATCTCTGCTAGTCAGTGTTATATCATCTTTGTGTGTTTACTCTGAACAGAGGTTAGCCTTTCTCCTTCCTGTCCTTTGTTTGTTGCACCAATAAAGTCAGTTTAACTTTTTAATGAGTAATCCTCTCCTTGATGGATCTAGAACTGTAGAAATAGGGTGACAAAAAAAATAAAAACAGTACCTCAATATATTATATTTCCATACCCAGGCTTTTGCTAACTCAGGTACAAAGGTCAAAGTACAGCTCTATCCATTCTATTTCTATACATGAGACCCTAACAACCATTATTTACTCATTTGAGTCCAAAGGTTACAGTATAGTGTGACTTCCAACAGTCCTGCTCCTATCCCAGTTCGCACCTGCCTGCCCTTCCAAAGCCCCTCCCTCCACTCCAAACCTTAGGAGACGTTCTGGATGAAATTGGGGAGTAGAGGTTAAAGGTCATGGGTTAATGTCTGCTGACACTCTGGCTCTCTCCCTCAGAGACAATCAGGCGTCTGAATCTAAACTCTCTTCTATTTGCACTACTGGGTTCAGGAGAACAGCCGTGGAGCACCATAGAACTTTGCACTGGGATTCATATCATTCTATGTCTCATTTTGTCTTTTCATTGAAATGTTCAGCTGGAATGAAATTGCATAAAAAACATTTGAGGGACTGGGGGGTTGATTGGATTATTTAATTCCTGGATGAAAGAAAATAAAATTCGGATAATAATCTGCCCCAGTAACTGCTCACGAACCCTTGCTCATGTATAAGGTGAATCACAGTTGAATGGCTATTTTCAAGTATTTTATGGATGAGAAATTCCACAGTTTAGACTTGGAAAATAACCAGCCTAGTTCATTTTCTTTAGCAATTTGTCTTTTTGACATTGGTAGGTTGGCTACTTTCTTCAAGTTTTAATTAATTGATGAGCAGGCAATTTGTTAATTAGAGAAAGACTGATACAATTCTACATGAGGATACCAATTATCTTTATGTGATTTTCACATTTATCTTTTATTGTTCAGCATCACACCGGCTATTCAGCATTCTTGTATTGCTTTCTTTGGTACCACGGTTATTTTGGTAATGTCTCATGATACAACATCCAAACCTACTACTTTTGGTTATTCTGCATGACAGAGTAAGTAATCTTGGGTGTTAACAAAATTTTAACTAGTGTGTCCAGTAAAACATCAGAGTGCATTTGCAAAAGGCCCTTAAACACCTTGTTAACCAGCCCTCTTAAATGCGCCATGCGTTTTCCTCTTTTCTGTCTTTTGTTGTTCGTCAGAATCGCCACACTTCTACTAACTTCACAGTTATCCTCATGGCTGCCCTGACAGACTTTACCCTTACCACTTCCACCGTAGAATGTAACACACAAAGCATCGTGTCTGTTACCAGAGACTTTGTTTTGTGTGTGTGTGATCCTTTTCAGGATTACTGTGTTACATGCAGACTTCTTAATACAGCCACAAAAACAGCCACAGGCTGTCCTTCCCTTAGGGTCAAAGGTGGAAGTTCTGTGAACCACATTTCTGTGAAAAGCTTGGGGGCAGAGGTCAGGGGAGTTCTTGTGGGGGAAGGAATAAATGGAGGATATTGTATCTCCATTCATGTGGCATTTGAGGTCAAAGTTCAAAGATGAAAGGTCGTTTAAGTTCAGAGGTTACGAGGGTAGATAACGTAAATTGCTGAGGCATTTGCTCCCCTGAACCTAAAGGCTGACATCTCAGTGGTCAAGAAGAACATTCTAGATGTATGGTGCACATTTCGTTAGACAAAATAAATAGCACAAAAGGATATCAAAGTTAAGCCTGTTTTCATGTGTAGTATCTAGTTAGACAGTGATAGTAAAAAGCCATCAATTTAGACAATACAAGGTTGATATGAGTGCCAATTTGGATTGAACTTTCGTCTCTGAGTCCTACATTAACCTCAGTTACACTGTAAAATGCTAATTAAAGGTAAGACATGCCGTGAACAATGACCTTGTAAAGTGCTATACAATTTATCTCAGTGACAAGTTGAGTGTCAGTTCTGTTTATTAAACTGACATTGAATTAAATGACTGTTTAACCATTATGGCGAGGTTACATTCAGTTATGAGGCCCATTATCCATTGGTTAACCTAAATGCTGTGTGTGTGTGTGTGTGTGTGTGTGTGTGTGTGTGTGTGTGTGTGTGTGTGTGTGTGTGTGTGTGTGTGTGTGTGTGTGTGTGTGTGTGTGTGTGCGTGTGTGCGTGTGTGCGTGTGTGCGTGTGTGCGTGTGCACCTGTGTGCGTGTGTGTATGTGTCCTGTTGACAATCTGTCTAACCAATAACATGGAATTAAAACAATAGTGAAAATCAGTGTGGTGGGAGAACTGCATTGCCCCCCTACACACCCATACTCTCACCCTCCAGGCCCCCAGTCTAAAAATAAAAAGAGTTTCTCTGGAAGAAGGGCTGTGCAGAAGAAAAGTAGGTTATGTTGTGTTTTTATTCATGACAGAAAACAGAGATGTTCCCCAGGTCCTCTGAGACATTTTGTTCAAGGCCAAATGAGATAGAAGACTGTCTGTGGGCCATTATAGTAGATACCACAGAGATTATGTCACAGAAAAAAAGAGCTACGCCTAAGTAATAGTGGAAATTTACAACATACTGTACTAAACTGCCCAGACTATCAGTATAATGTAATACAATCATTAATATAAAAACCTGATTGTGCTATTTTTTGTTGTTGCTGATTGTTACATCTTCATTCTATTTCACTTTATCTCAACCTTGCTGTCTTTCAGAGGTTGCAAAGAGCTTGTAAGTAGGCCCAATTTATAGACAGTTAATTATTTGATAATTATGTATACAACATTAATAAACACATTATTTAAGTGTCTATAAACCATATGCTATAAAACTGATTGTATACTACTTTTAAACACAATAAACCGCATACGTTTGCACGAAGTCTAACGATACATTTGGAGAGGGAGAGGGATAGGTTGATAATGCCACTGCTCCTTTAAACTGCTCCTTTAAGGGGGGTGTCAGTGGCAGAGAGGAGGAGTGTCGCCTCTGCTGAGTGCTCGAGCGCAAGGGGATTCCGAGAATAAGCAATTCCGTCAGATTCGACTACAGGTCGCAGAGCCTGATCACTTCGATCAAAACCCGAGGCATTTTGGAATAAATCATCAATTTTTCATAATTAACCCGCGTTCGAGAAATCCGACCTTTTCACCGAGACTATCCGAAGGATTTCTTCCTTTCGAATGATAATGCACCTTTTCGCTTGAGTGGGGTCCACTGTCAGCTAGAGGGGTAGACAAACCCAAGCAGGTACGTGCCGAGCTAAATGTACAGAATAGGCTGTGAAATGAACGACTCTGTAAAAATCCGCGAGGGCACAAACGGGGTGTGTGTCATGGATTTAACATGCTTACAGCATGTTTTTGAGGATTGAATGATGTTTGTGTCTCGAGCCTTAGTCTCTGGGCTCATAGCGGTGTGAAAACGCTGCGTAAAGAAGTCGTAATAAACCAGCCAGTGCTGTGGTAATGTCGTTTCCATTTTGTTAAATGGCATCGGGGTTACATTATAGCCAGTTTGAGATTATTTCCTTGTCGACCTTATAAAAACGCATTACCGCACGTAGACATGTAATAGCTATTTGCCATAGAAAGCGCCAATGTTATGTCGCCTAAATCTAATGACTCAAATACGAATCATGTAGCTTGTTCGTGCTGGCTATTTTGTTATTCCGTATTTTTCTCACATTGTTACATTGTCCATTCATTGTTGTGACACTGTTAATTTGTTGTTATAGTGTTTGTTGTTACAATTGTTGCACTGTCCTCGCTGTTGTCTAGCCTACGTGTAAAAATTATAGCCTACAAAATGATAGGCCATAAATACATATGTTCAGTTTAACCTGCATTAAAATGCTGCATAGGACTAGTACTAAGTAAAAGGCGCATAGCCACTGCCTTCTAAAACAGATAATGAATATTATTTCTATAGCATTAGTAAATAGGCCCTGTATTGATATTATGACTGTCAACATCAATTTGGCTCTTTCGTAGGCTGCTCCATTGTAGCCAAATTAGTCATAATTTCAGAGTTTTGTTTGGTGTAGTTTAACATTATAAATGCATTATAATGCTTCATAGTTAAAACTGGATGCTGATGATTTTCAATTAATCTGTTGTGCTTCCTTGTTCCTTGTCAAAGGTGACAAAATGTCTGGCATTGCATGCCTCAAATGTTCATTCATCATTGGCACAGTGTCTGGAATAATGTAGGCCTACGTAGCTAAGTTTAGTCACTTCATTTTTTTAGTTTTCAATATTCAGTTCATTAAAACAGATTGTAAATTAGCCTTGTGGATTTCTACACAGAACGTACTGGTGACATTGTATTATTACTGCATTATTATTGTTATTATTATTATTATTATTGAGTTATCTACATCTTATATATTCTTTAGTTTGCTATGGTTTAATTCAATATCTCAGCAGTAGGCTACTGACAATTGACAGGCAGAATCGATTTGAACTATTCCACTGTTTGGAGTAGTCATCACCAGATGTCCTCTAGCTGCATTTGACCATTAACCTAATGTAGCAGGCATGAAAGAAACGCCTTAAACTAGATCCCCCACATACTTGTCTTAATTAGAAAAAAAATGTCAGGGAACATTCTCTTCTGCACTCTTCAGCCAATCCAGTAAATGTGGAGGAGGAGTTAATATGGAGTGCCGCCTTGTTAACTCCCAAATGCGGAAGTCCTGTCACAGGCTCTCTTTCCATTTCCCCTGAAAACCGGAACATTTGATTTTTGGGGACTCTGCAGAGGCTATTTGACCATGGGATCGGTGGAGAGGCAAAAAGTCAGGGGTTGAAGGTTGGCCAGTGGAGTCACAGGGGAAAGAGAGAGCATGACCTCACTGTTATTTCAGGTGTGCTTAGCCACCCTGGCAAATCTTCCCTCCCAACAACAAACCTGTTTACTTTTCATCATTTGGAACACATCAACACATTCAATTGTGTACTAGGCCTACTTTTACGGCAGACTTGGGTGGATTAGTCAAATATAGGCCTGAGCGTTGTTGAAGTGAACTTGGCTGACTTTTGAAAAGTTTAAATACTCAGCCTGTCTGGGGGTCTGGCTTTTAGCCCTCCCTTTGTGGATTGTTTCAGCTACTTAATTATTTGACCTGATCTTGTACAGGATGTTCAACGGTAGCTGCGTAGAGTCCTCTGTACTGGAGCCATAGATAACTAAAACCTCCACATTTAACATGTTCTTGCTCTTGAATAGGCTAATCTGGTGCACATGCCAGCCATATTCCTCCTACACTGAGCTAGTGTACTGTACTCTACACAATTTGTTTTGCTGTAACCGTGGGTTGTTGTCTATGATGATGATTGATGTGCAGTATCCCACCACAGAATCAGAGGATATTTAAATTAGAACTATGCAAATTATGTTACGTCTGCTGAATGCTCACAAGACTGGACTCTGGACCCTGGTCTAGCAGATCAAGGTTCTGTCTTCCTCGAAAATGGATGTTACAGTGTTGTTCCAGTTTTTGCAGTTAATGCACTATCTTTGCTGTAGTGTATGTATTAAAATTAGGGCTAACCCAATTTTGTCGACTGGTTGATTGTTTGGTCGATAGGCTGTTGGTTGACCGAGATTTCTTAAGTCGAGCAGTCGCAAATTTGGTTTTTCATGGTGCACGAGACACCTGTTTGATTCATCCCTGTCTCAGTGGACTAATCCATTGCAGAGGCCACAGGGATGGCACAGTCCATCACTCTAAGATGTGATACTGAAATTGTATATGGTTATAATATGTAAAAATAATGGTGCAACACAAATAAATCTCATATTTTATAACAAATGCGTTTTTCCCCGCGTTGGATATGGTCGCTGTCCGCGGTTCTGAAACATAATCTTCAATGCGTGGAAAATTGGCGCCTATCCCTATGTTGCTATGTGCATAATAGGAAAGTTAACCAGCATATTGGGGTTGAGAACAATGCGGTGGATGCAGCAGCAACCGAGAAGAGGAAACAGCCCTTGCCTTATTGTCTAAGAAAATTGAGGAGAGAGAAAATCCCAATTTAATTAGGTCTATAATTAATAGCCTAACTCTTAAATGTGCCTGGCTTTATAAATCATCCATAAAAATCTGCAGAAATAAGACATATCTTGCTTATGTTGCCTGTTTGAGTGATTGTTTAATAGCCTACTGATTCCGTGAGCACCAAGCCTCATGCAACGGCAAATTGTCAGATAAAGCAATTTCCCAGATTCGCCTGTTTATAATCTTTGCTATGCTGAAATAAAGGTTTTACAATTGTATTTCATTAAAACAGACTGGTATTGCTTATAATTTATTTAGTGTTGTTTTCACTGTTCCAATCAGGCAGAAAAATAATATTGTAATATAACAGCATCTGTTTGTCACACATAATATGCACGTAGCTCATGCTCTTATACCCTCCTTTTTCTTGATCCGCTTCTTATTGTCATTATAAAAATGATTATTATGATCGTCATCAATAAGTGTAATTTTCATTGCTTAGCCCTTTATTTCAATACTTCTATAGGCTAATGTATCAATCAGTCATTCATGTCATCACACAGCATTATGAGTCATTCATGATTTAAATTCAATCAATCATTTTAGTTTTAAAATTAAATTACAAAGGGAGCTTTGGATAATTATCCTAAACAATAAATCAATCGCAATTCAAAAGCATGCAACAGTTTTTAGTCTTCTGTAATAAAGGCTTTATTCACTACCAGTCAGAAGTTTGGACACACCGACTCATTCAAGGGTTTTTCTTTATTTTTACTATTTTCTACATTGTAGAATAAAAGTGAAGACATCAACATGAAATAACACATATAGAATCATGTAGTAACCAAAAAAGTCTTAAACAAATAAAAAATATATTTTAGATTTTGATTCTTCAAAGTAGCCACCCTTTGCCTTGATGACAGCTTCACACACGCTTGTCATTCTCTCAACCAGCTTCACCTGGAATGCTTTCCCAACAGTCTTGAAAGAGTTACCACATATGCTGAGCCCTTGTTGGCTGCTTTTCCTTCACTCTGCGGTCCAACTTATCCCAAACCATCTCAGTTGGGTTGAGGTCGGGTGATTGTGGAGGCCAGGTCTACTGATGCAGCACTCCATCACTCTCCTTATGGTCAAATAACCCTTATACAGCCTGGAGGTGTGTTGGGTCATGGTCCTGTTGAAAAACAAATGGCATTCCCACAAAGTGCCAACCAGATGGGAGGGCGTATCGCTGTAGAATGCTGTGGTAGCCATGCTGTTAAAGTGTGCCTTGAATTCTAAATAAATAGCAGACAGTGTCACCAGCAAAGCACCTCCACACTATCACACCTCCTCCTCCATGCTTCACGGTGGGAACCACACATGTGGAGATCATCTGTTCACCTACTCTGTGTCTCACAAAGACACGACAAGTCTCTTCTTATTATTGGTGTCCTCTAGTAGTGGTTTCATTGCAGTAATTAGAATATGAAATTATCTTTAAATAAGGCACACCTGTTAATTGAAATCATTCCAGGTGACTACCTCATGAAGCTGGTTGAGAGAATGCCAAGAGTGTGTAAAGCTGTCATCAAGGCAAAGGTTGGCTACTTTGAAGAATCTCAAATATAAAATATATTTTGATTAGTTTAACACTTTTTTGGTTATTACATGATTCCATATGTGTTATTTAAAAGTTTTGATGTCTTCACTACTATTCTACAATGTAGAATATAGTAAATATTAAGAAATACCCTTGAATGAGTAGGTGTGTCCAAACTTTTGACTGGTACTCTGTATATCTTTTGTTTTTCGTTAGGACAGACTCTCTGGTACACTTATTTATTTAGTGTTGTTTACACTGTTCCAAATGGTCAGAAAGATATATAATATTGTAATCTAACAGCAACTGTTTGGCACACATAATTCTCACACAAAGCTTGCTCCTATACTCTCCATTTTCTTGAGCTCCAGTAGTTTCTACAACTAAGTCAAATGTCTTCCACAGATCTGACTTCCCCTTTCCCTCCTGAGCAGCCAGTAAAATGCATATCAAGTGTAATATTGGGATGCAAACTCAACATGTAATACATTTTTTAAAGCCCATAACCATGTGTGTGAGGTGTATACTTTTATTTCAAAGTAAATGTGTTTAGGACTAGCAAGAAACACTCTGTGTGGCCCTGATTTAGCCCACAGCCGTAAAAGGTTAAGCCTCAGATTCTTTTTTTTTTTACATTTAGCTCAACATTAAATTACTTCAGCAATCAGTGCGGATAGAGCAGCTTGCTATGGAGCGGGCAAGCTATAGTTGTTTACATGCACGATGGACAGACAACTATAGGGACATTTTGTGGGTGGAAGAGAGGGTGGAGGAGGAGGCTTGGCTTGAAGCGCTGGGCATCTTGTTATGACATGCATTATCTGAATTAGGCCCTCAGAATTATACCTACGTACGAAGGAACAACCTCTATGGAGGAACCTTCGATGTCTTTGAACTTCTGAGAGTTGACTTAACGTTGGCCCAGAGCTAGCTAACTAGCTAACAAGCTTGTGTATGAAGAGTGAAACCAGATCTAAAAACACGTCTTACCTTTTTGTAGTTAATAAATCCAATGTGAAACATGATAACTATAGTATCCTTAAATAGCATTGAAAAAGTGAATCCATTCTTCTCTCCCAAGTGGCGCAGCGGTCTAAGGCACTGCATCTCAGTGCTAGAGGTGTCACTACAGACCCTGGTTTGATCCCGGGCTGTATCACAACCGGCCGTGATCAGGAGTTCCATAGGGCGGCGCACAATTGGCCCAGCGCCGTCCGGGTTAGGGGAGGGTTTGGCCAGGGTAGGCCGTCATTGCAAATAAGAATTTGTTCTTAACTGACTTGCCTAGTTAAATAAAGGTTTTAAAAATAAAAATGTAAAATCTCTCTTCCTAATTTCTGGATTACGCTTGTAACGTCAAAAGGCTAGAGTAGCCTATGCTTCGGAGGGGGAGGGGCAGGTAGCCTACACACGCACAGGCAAAGATTTTAATCTGGCGGGCAGACACTGGAATACGTTTCTGAGTGACAGAGTGAGGGCTTTGCATAGGCGCTTTGTTGCGTTTTTTTGTGGGACTGGAAGTCTGGAATGTAAAATAACATTATTAACCGGTCCCCATGCTTTTAAAATGATGGCTCTGTTCCGGAATAGTATAGATCACATTCACTCTGGTTCTGATTCTGTTCCTCTAAAAATGTTGTTATTTTCCAGGTTTTTGGTTCTGTTCCCAGAACCGGTTCCAATCCCTGCTAACAATAGGCCTAGATGTTGAATTAGTGATGTAGAAATACAATGTCATGTCGGTCATGCTTTCAACTCATCACACCAACTCTCCTAGTCTATCTACTCCAATCCGGGAGCGGTGTGGAAGGGAGGGATGGAACCAAAGTCAATGGGACTAATTTTGATGATATGGCAGGAGCAGCTAAATGCTTTTTTATTGCTGTGGCTCCTGGAGGCAGGCAGGATGGAATGACGAAATGGAGGGATGAAAGTTGGAGGGAGGCTGGATCAGGCAGGCAGCCCTCTGAGATACTGATTGGCGCTGGCTGTCTGGCTCATCTGTTGGATAACTCTTCCTCTCCCACCTCACCTCCCCATCCCCTCTCCCACCTCACCTCCCCATCCCCCCTCCCACCTTACTCCCCTCCCCACCTCAACCCTCCTGCACCCTGGCCTTGGAGCACTGACAGGGCCGCTCAATTATCCACACACATTGATTCTTACCGTTTGCAATTGCTGTAAATGATTTATACTTTGCTGAAATTACTCCCAAAGTGATCCACGGAGACAGGGGAGAGATGCAGGTCAGATAAATTAAGCATGTCACCCACATGAAAGCATGGCACCCAATTTCAGAAACAACAGCTGTGGAACCTAACTGTGATGATCAAAAGCAGGGGCAACAAGAGAGAAGAACACAGTTACCTTGTACTGTTACATACACAGGCCAAACATAATGTGCGTGGCCATTGGTCTGTCTTTTCTTACTACTGATGATATTTGGATATAAAGGCCATGTTTTGTTGTAGTCTGAAGAAGCCCACACCTACAGGCTGATGTGAGTAGACCTGACTGTCTCCTTGGGTTGGTTGGGGTGGTCACAACAGAGGAGCAGAGCAGAGTTGACTTTCCCTCCCTGCTCCTGAAGTTGAGATGGTGGCCTCAGGCTGTGGAGGTGCTGCAGATGGCTTCTCCTACTGTGTGTGTGGCTATTGCAGCACTGCCAGTTGGGCAGGCTAATGCCACTGGCATGGTAGTGTGTGGGTGCACTGTAAATGAAACTGGAAAATACACTCATGAATACAGTAGAATACATTGTTTCTAACTGAAGTAGTTATAGGCTACGATACATCAAAACATGACTCACATTGCTTTACAAAGTAGATACAACAAATAGGCTACTGGTGTGTGTACAATCAGTTTGAAATCACAATAAGAGGATGAAAATAGGACACCAATAAATGGCCTTCAGAAAGGAAAGATAATGTTATTGTAAGCAAAGCCACACTGTTCAGCAACTTACAGTATGACCTACAATATAACACCATTTGATAATTACAGAATTTGATAATGACTATCCCAAAGTCTTCTAGTTAGCTACTTAGTCTTGTGTAGTTACTAGTTAGTTAGCTGCTAATGCATTAGGCTACCTGTTTTTGTCTGTGTCCTGGTCATCAGGGTCAGTCCTGAAGAGCACAGCTAGGAGTTAAAGGTTAAAGGTTAAAGTCCGATTATGATGTCAGAAACACCAGAGGATATTTTCGGACTGGGGAGTGTTACTTAACTGTGTCTTATTTTAACCAGGTTATGTGGAGGGACTGAGAGCAGAGCAGAGCTTAGATCTGGGGGAGAAAGAAGCCGTCCAGGCTAAGTGAAAATGCCACTCATTCCTGACGAGTCCCCGGCCTGGTGAAGGTTAGTGGTTTGTCTTTGTAAGCTGAGGGATTGATGCATGAGCCTGTCTATCGGAGAATTCAAATTCCAAGGCAGGCGCAGTCTCATCACAGCGCTCCCTCTCAGCCATCATATTACAGGGGCCCTGTCCTTCCCAACTTCTTAACAGCCTGTCCTTATGGGAACCTTGAAGCAGCCCAAGCAAGGACACAGCGTCTGCTGCAAAAAGCCTGTGCAGAGGGAGGCTTTACGTAACGCTGCCTGCCTGCCTACCCAGCTCACCTCTACTTTAAACATGGGTGTATGTGACTCCCTGACACTATATAGAGTAGCACAGAGTAGCACACGTCCCCCAGGCCCCCAGACTGGCCCCCTGGACAAGGAGGGGACAGAGAGATCCCGGCAACTTAATTATATCTTTCTCTTTTAAAAGCTTTTGTTTGAAAGAAACTTTCCCAGTCAATTAGCTAAAGAGGAATTTTTAGAATGTATTAATAAATGATGGATATATTGCACAGGAAGACAGTAGAGGGAAGGAGGGAGGAGGGCAGGTGAAGGGGATGCATATGCTATACAGTAGGTGCTGTGGCATTGTGACTGGGAGATTTATTTACCTCAAGAAGGGGCACGTTCGGGAGAATGTTTATCGTGTAAAACATTGGCCTTAGAGTAGATAGCTGTAATGCCCCAAGACCAGGAGCACCGACCAGAGAGTTCATAGTGCACAGTGTGGCGGTCAATATTTTGATTATCGTTCATGTTAACACACGCTCACACGTACACAGACTCACACCCTGTTGTCTTAATCTATGGGCAGACTGAAATCTGAGTCATATGGCTTTCCAAGGGAGTGGAAAAACAGAGCTTGGGCCAAATACAAATGGAGCAGGATCCTGATGACATCACAGTGACTGTGTGTCTGTTTGTGGTAGTAGGATCTGCTAGCTGGGATTTCCCCATTCAGTCAGTCACTCACTCACTCACTGCTTGTTTTAGACACACATCCTTTATCCTTTTAGTGCTGTAGAAACAATAACCCGATCCCTATTATGTACTGTACTCCCCAACACCTCCACACCACCAACTGTAATTGTATAACTTTTGGGAGATTTGGGGATTTTAGTGATGAGGCGAGCTGTTGCCAGGCAACAGGGCACCTTGTGCGGGTGGCTGTGCTGTGGAGAGTGCACCAAAAAAAATGCTGGGTTAAAAACAACCCAATTTGGGTTATTTGGTCACCTAGCGCTGGGTAAATATTGGAGAGAACACAAGTTTGGTTATTTTGAGCCAGCCATTTGGGTTGCGTGAATAACCCAACATGTTGGGTTATTTGGATTACCCAAACGCGGGTTATTTAACCATCAGTTGTTTTTTTCTTCACTTTCATGCTGGGTTGACTTTTCTTCCTGGCTGTTTTTTAATGTAATCCATAGGTTATTTTCAGGAGGCATGGCCTATTAGAGGCGTTGCTTTCCCATTACATATTTAATATACAATGAATGACATTATTATGTACATATTGTAACAAATGGTAACTCTCCCAACATTGGGATATGCATAGGCTCTTTTAGATCTCATATACTTGTGTAAGACTCATTAATTCTTAAATGTCTATGTAGTTGGGGGCGCGGGGGGTTCTAAACTGACATACAGTGTGGAATTGTTTTAAGATGGCCATACAATGGATAATTTAGCTATTTCATTTTGAATTGTAGGACTCCTTTAGGTATAAAACATTAGATTTGAAAAAGTATTTGATAAAATATTGAATTTGACCTTTACTAATAGACCAGAGAAACGCATTGAATAACAATGGCAAAAAATGGCAAAAAAGAAGAAACAAGGTTTTGCAGTGTTTGTCCTATATCTAGGAGATATAAGAAAGCTTAGGAAATATATACTGTATATCTTTTTTTACACATATTGAACCCTGTTTGGGGTAGGCACAAAACTACCTTCATACTTCCATTCATTATTTTAAACTGGTACTGGTTACCTTCAGACGAGTCCCGTGACACTTGTGGGGGTTGTAGAGCAAAACGGAGAACACCATTGTGTTCGTGAGAGTCTCTCCTTATAATGCTACAGATGTTTTCGTAAGTAGACCGATTTTCGGAATGTCTCATGGTCTGACAAACACCGCTCTAGCTCTGCCACCTTTCACCACAAATGCGTAAGTGCGACTTCGGTGGATGCAATGCAAAACTGGGGATTTTTTTATTATGTTACTTAGTGCTTCGGTCAACTCTAAGTGGGGTTAAAGCTACAAAAGTGTCAGTGTTTAACCTTAATATATGATAACAATACAACAGAACAGATTAACCGGAATGACATTTACTCTCATGGATGGCCAAAAATTACTATCTGAACGCCACACCCCTGCTAAGCCACTCGTTTTCTTATCAGACCCGCTGCATCATATTGCACGAACACAGCATCAAGAACCCAACCTAGATTTGTTTAAAGAAATCAACCCAACTAAGTGGCCCAATGACTGCAACCCAGCACTTGGTCCATTCAAACAACGCAACATTTTTTGGAGTGTGGTGACTGGAGAGGGGTTCAGGAGAAGAGCTACAGTATAGCCTACCGCACAGATATGCTACTGAGAGATACATGTACGATGATATAAAAACAGGGAGAATTTCAGTTTCCTGGTGTTTAAAAAAATGATCCAAACAGGTTTCTTCACCTACTGACTACAAACCAGTAATTGTGTTTTTACACATTTTGTAGTGATAATTGATAAATTACATATATAACATGTTGCCCATTGCTTTTCAGACAAGAGTTCATATGACATTACAATATTTGGACTGCATAGGCTCTCACACACTGATGAATAGCATTCTTTAATTTCACCGGCGTGTCCCCCCCCCCCCCATCCTGAGCTTTACCTCTGATCTGGGCTTTTACATTTATTAGTAAAGTAGTGATAATAATGTTAAAATACTAATGTCATTGTGGGCATCCTGGTGAGGGGGCTGCCTTGGTAAACAGACAGGGAGAGAGGTGTGGTACACACCCAGGGCTAAGCCTTTCTGCATGCCCTGTGCAGAGTGAGAGAAAGAGAGGCCATTTGAGAGAGTAGCAAAGATGTCTGTAGGGAGCGCTATGACCTATTACTTAGGGAGAATGGACTGGTGACTAGAAGATTGCTGGCTCATACTCTGCTGTTCTCTGCCCTTGAGTAAAGGCAATTAACCTGGATTTGGCCAGTAAATATCCAGCAGCCATAGAAATTTTAAAAAGATGTGTGAGACTGATAACCATGGAACTGACTTTGAATAAAAGTGTCCACTAAGCAGAGAGATTAATATTGTTAATAGAACCACTGCTGCCTGTGTATTAGTGATCTTCCTTCCTTCCCTCTTCAGGAGCTGTGAATGCAGAGGAGTAGTGTACTGTAGCGCTCCTCCTCCTCTCTCTCCTCTCTTTCTCTCCCCCCTCCCCCTCTCTCTCTCTTTTTCTCCCTCTGGCATTAAGACCTTGACCTGATTGCTGAAGAGGCTTTTTAAGTAACTCTCCAGAAGGAGATCCAATCATGTGACATCCTTCACCGAACCTCACCCCAACCTCCCCTCCCAACATTAACAGTCCTTATGTGACTAAGAGGGGGCAGGGGGTGACTGACTGTAGCATGCAAGCAGAGCATGCAGCTGAAGGGGTTGTCCTATTGGCTAATCACGCCAGTCCAAGGTCAAACAGGTTGGAGGTCAATGTGTCAGAGCCAGGCAGATACATGGCTTCCCCTAGTTTCTACCCCTCGGATGACTCCTGTCATGATCTGAGCTGGAGCAAACAAACAGCAGCCCCACTAGTCCCCCTGAGCCCAGTGGCCTGCATGCTTCATTGTAATGGCAGCCAATGGCAGGTCAGGCAGGATTAGTCATCGTCTCGACTCTCGATCACCGATCCCAGGATGTGTCAGTTTGAAGGTCAGTCTGTGACTAAAGTGATTCATGTCCTCAATGAGCTGGCTGGGGGGATTCATGTTATTGCAGTTGCCTTGAGTCAGTCCTCTTCTCGGCTACAGCAGCAGCAGCTGTCCCACTCATAAAAATGTACCTGCTCCTGCCATACTCCGTCTTTCTTTAATAGAGCTGACTGCTTTTCAGAGTATTTTTAATCGTCATTATAGTCTCCCCCCCCCCCCCCCCCCCCCTGATGTATTTAATATATGTTCTGCCTAGTGAATGGATCAACCTTATCGCTGTGTTAACACCACATTAACACATCCCAATGAAACTCCATGATTCCCATGAAGTGTGTAATGATTCATTAGGCAGGAATCTCTCACTCTCAGTATTTTGTCTCTCTTTCTCTCACTCTCTGCCTCCTTTCTCCTCTTCCCTTTTCTTTACCTCCACATATGCAGGCGATGGTTTGAGGTTATTGGACTTTGGATCAAGGGTTGGATTTTTATTTAGAAGTCTTTTTTATGGAATAAGGGAAGCTTTATGAAGAGTTCAAAACAAAACAGAGTTGGCGGAACGTCTGTTTCCTAAGGTAATACTTGAGTTATAACAAATACCTAAGTATTTTTCAGACAGACAGAAAGACATTTTAATAGAAGTGTTTACATGTAGGGTTCGCAGGCCATGAGTAACCCTTAGCTTGTATAACCTTGTTTCCCGTCAAGGTTTAGCATTAGCGTTGCACAAACACACAGCAGCTTGTGTAACTGTATTTACATGTCTGGGAATGGGGCTAGCGCTAGAGTAGCTAACAAACTGATGCCAATGTACAGCTTGTGTAACATGCTTTGTATACACGTACACAGACAGGCATGTGCACGCATACACACACACACACACACACACACACACACACACACACACACACACACACACACACACACACACACACACACACACACACACACACACACACACCTGTGGTTGTTAGCTAGCACAAGAGAGCAGCCTAACAGTCCTTGTGTCACTGTGTTTACATGTATAGAGATGGAACAGACCGGGCTGAGTCATTCCATTTAATTTCAACAAGCCATGACACCCACCATCTCAGATTGTTCTGAGATGGTTTTTGTAATTAAAAACAGACAAGATAAGCATTCCAGTAACATTATCTTGTTGAAAGACAATTTGAACTCTGAGAAATGAAACAATTTATAGGATTCATATAATATTCAATAAATAAAGTAGCCAACATCCGATTTCGACCAAACCTCTTCTTGACAATGATTAAGACGTGAGGAATCCAAATAAATGGTCAAATGCCACGCACGAACCCTCCCAAACCCCAAATCAATTCCACCCCAATGGCCAGTATACAATATCAGTTCTCTATGTTTGTGTGCGCATTCATCTCTTTATTCAGACTCTTTCATGTCTTTTTTGTGATTTTTGTGATATTTTGTGATTTGTGATATTTCCCTGTCCAGAGAAAAATGTTGTGATCCATTCAATAAACACAACAGACCAGCATATACGTGTGTGGCAATAGAGGGAACAGTGTGTGGCAATAGAGGGAACAGTGTGTGGCAATAGAGGGAACAGTGTGTGGCAATAGAGGGAACAGTGTGTGGCAATAGAGGGAACAGTGTGTGGCAATAGAGGGAACAGTGTGTGGCAATAGAGGGAACAGTGCATCTAGTGGGCAAAACCTGGTACTTTCACATTCATTTATGGGGGACAAGCGACTCCAATGGTTAATTTCTCAGAAAAACCTTTGACCATTTTATTTGTATCTTAAACATTGTTAAGAAGAGATTTGGTTCAAATTTGGACGTTGGGTATTATATTGATTTAATATTATACAAATCTAATAAATTAAAATGGCCAATTTGGGTGCAATCAATGAGTTACATTTTTCACAGCTGAAATGATCTTTCAACAAAATAATGTTGCAGGAATGCTTATCTTATCTGTTTCTAACTACAGAAACCATTTCTGAACAATCTCTGGTGGTGGGTGTCGAAATCCTCTTTCTTGTGCTTTTTTAGGTGGAACGACTTGGTAAAGTGAGAGAGAGATGTGGTTTAGCCCAGCCAGGTCTGTCCATCTCCCTCTCTCTCCCTCTTGCTCTCTTGTCTCGCTCTGTGTAAGACACCTGCCGTTCCATTTAGCAGCGTTGACCTTGGTGGTTATGAGGAGACCAGGCCTGACCTACATACACCCCAAAAAGGTTTATACTGTTCCACTTACTGGCCTTTCCTAGGAAACCTCACCTCCCCTCAACCCTCATAGGCCCCATGAACACATCTGACACACATTCAACCCACAAGAGAATAAGGCCATGTTCCTCAGTTCTCACCTGCTGATGTTGCACATTCACATTAGTGATACATTTCATGTTTTTTCTTCTGGAGAGGAAGTGTCTTATGTTGTGTTTTTGGCTAGGCCAAGCATAGGGAAAAGTGGAACAGCAGCAGACTTCATGCTGATGACTGTACTCTGAGGCTACCCAACAGGTCTGTGCAGCAGCACAGTAGGTAACCATTAGCATGCAGAGGCTTAGCACTTCTGCTGAAAGTTAAGCACCAGGTCAACCTCCTCTCTCTGCTTTTAAAGTAGGATGTCAGGTAAAGGCTAATGCTATTCAGTATGTATGCAACCACATGGCGTAGCAACCGCACTGCTGCATCCACCGGTATCACTCTTGTCTCTATATACAGTATGCTTGCCTACTCACTGCATGACACATGGGGCGAGACATAGGCAAAGAGATGCTAACATATAGCTAGCTATCCCATCTCTGAGTGGAATCAATAGCTTTGGCAATGTATTGATGAGTGCTTTGCGAAAACAAATGATCACGTTAGCAGAGATAAAACTGAGGGTCCCAATAAGGGACAAGGGGAGTCTGTTGCTGTTGTCACTACTGCTAACTGAGGAACATGGCTAATGCAGGGAAATATTAAAGAACCCAGCCATGACTGAAGATTGAAGAATTACAGTGCCTTCAGAAAGTATTCACACCCCCTTGACTTCTTCCACATTTTGTTGTGTTAAAGCCTGAATGTAAAATGTATTGATTTACATTTTGTGTCACTGGCATACACACAATACCATATAATGTGAAATGTCTTGAGTCAGTAAGTATTCAATCCCTTTGTTATGGCACGCCTAAATAAGTTCAGGAGGTAACATTTGCTTAACAAGTCACATAATACGTTACATGGACTCACTCTGTGTGCAATAATAGTGTTTAACATGATTTTTGAATGACAACCTCATCTCTGTACCCCACACATACAATTATCTGTAAGGTCTCTCAGTCGAGCAGTTAATTGAAAACACAGATTCAACCACAAAGACCAGGGACGTTTTCCAATGCCTCTCAAAGAAGGTCACCTATTGGTAGATGGGTAATAAAAAAAACAGACATTGAATATCCCTTTGAGCATGGTGAAGTTATTAATGACACTTTGGATGGTGTATCAATACACCTAGTCACTACACCGATACAGACGTCCTCCCTAACTCAGTTGCCAGAGAGGAAGGAAAATGCTCAGAGATGTCTCTATGAGGCCAATGGGGACTTTAAAACAGTTACAGAGTTCATTAAGGGCTGTGATAGGAGAAAACTGAGGATCAATTTTTTTTATTTCACTAGGCAAGTCAGTTAACCTCTCTGGGATCGTTCGGGACGCTAGCGTCCCACCTCGCCAACAGCCAGTGAAATTGCAGGGCGCCAAATTCAAAACAACAGAAATCTCATAATTTAAATTCCTCAACCATACAAGTATTTTACACCATTTTAAAGATACACTTCTTGTTAATCCAACCACAGTGTCCGATTTCAAAAATGCTTTTTGGCGAAAGCAGAACATATCATTATGTTAGGTCAGCAACTAGTCACAGAAAGCATCCAGCCATTTTCCAACCAAAGAGAGGTGTCACAAAAAGCAGAAATATAGATCAAATTAATCACTAACCTTTGACGATCTTCATCAGATGACACTCCCAGGACTCAATGTTACACAATACATGTATGTTTTGTTCAATCAAGTTCATATTTATATCGAAAAACCTCAGTTTACATTGGCGCCATGTTTAGAAATGCCTCCAAAACATCCGGAGATATTGCAGAGAGCCACATGAAATAACATAAATACTCATCATAAACTTTGATGAAAGATACATGTTTTACATAGAATTAAAGATAAACTTGTTCTTAAAGCAACTGCTGTGTCAGATTTCAAAAAAGCTTTACGGCAAAATATTCAATAATCTGAGAACAGCGTTCAGCCACAAAAGCAAGCCATACAGTTACCCGCCAAATTGTGGAGTCAACAAAAGTCATAAATAGCATTATACATCTTCACTTACCTTTGCTGATCTTTGTCGGAATGCACTCCCAGGACTCCCACTTCCACAAGAAATGTTTGTTTTGTTCGATTACGTCCATATTTATGTCCAAATACCTTTACGTTTTGTTCGCGCGTTTAGTTCAATATTCCAAAGGCACAATTGGCGAACGCAAAATCCAGACGAAAAGTCAAAAGTTCCATTACAGTTTGTAGAAACATGTCAAACGATGTTTACAATCAATCATTAAGGTATTTTTATAATAAATCTTCAATAATATTCCAACCGGACAATAGTGTATTCATTACAGAGGAAAAAGAACAACTGATTGGCCTCAGCCTAGTCCACTTGTTGAAACAGCTCTTATTCGACACGCTTCCACAATAGAAGCCTCAAACAACTTTCTAAAGACTGTTGACATCTGCTGGAAGCCTTGGGAAGTGCAATCTGGCCCAATAGACACAGCATATTGGATAGGCAATCACTTAAATGAAACTACAAACCTCAGATTTCCCACTTCCTGGTTGGATTTGTCTCAGGTTTTCGCCTGCCATATGAGTTCTGTTATACACACAGACATCATTCAAACAGTTTTAGAAACTTCAGAGTCTTTTCTATCCAATACTAATAATAATATGCATATATTAGCATCTGTGACAGAGTAGCAGGCAGTTTACTCTGTGCACCTTATTCATCCAAGCTACTCAATACTGCCCCCCTGTCATCAAGAAGTTAAGAACAATTTCTTATTTACAATGACAGCCTACAGGGGAACAGTGGGTTAACTGCCTTGTTCAGGGGTAGAATGACAGATTTTTAGCTTGTCAGCTCAGGGATATGATCCAGTACTCTTTTGGTTACTGTCCCAACGCTCTAACCACTAGTCTACCTGCCACCCAATGGACTAACAACATTGTAGTTACTCCACAGTACTAACCTAACTGACAGCGTGAAAAGAAGAAAGCCTGTACAGAATACAAATATTCCAAAGCATGCATCCTGTTTGCAAAAGGCAGTAATGTAAAATTTGGCAAAGAAATTAACTTTATGTCCTGAATACAAAGCATTATGTTTGAGGTAAATCCAACACAACACATCACGGAGTACCACTCTTCATATTTTCAAGCATGGTGATGGCTGCATCATGTTATGGGTATGCTTGTCATAGGCAAGGACTAGGGAGTTTTTTTTAACCTAAAGCACAAGGCCATATATACACTGAAGTTGCTTAATAAGATGACATTGAATGCTCCTGAATGGCCTAGTTACAGTTTATCACATTCACTGTCTTCGAAGTCCCTGTCATAGATGAGCCAAGGCACAGCGCAGCGTGCATGTAATTCCACATTTTTTTTATAAAGTGAAACCTTCACAAAAAAAACAAGTAAACAGAAACCGAACGTGACGCAACCGTGGCGCACACAAACACACACAGAAAATAAATAATTACCCACAACATTAGGTGGGGAAAAGGCTGCCTAAGTATGATTCCCAATCAGAGACAACGATAGACAGCTGCTTCTGATTGGGAACCTCACTCGGCCAAAAACGAAGAAATAGAAAACATAGAATGCCCACCCAAATCACACCCTGACCTAACCAAATAGAGAAATAAAACGTCTCTCTAAGGTCAGGGCGTGACACAGTTTTTACTTAAATCGGCTTGATAATCTATGGCAAGACTTTAAACTGATCAACAACCAACTTGACAGAGCTTGAACAAAATTTAAAAAGAATAGTATGCAAATATTGTACAATCGAGGTGTGCAAAGCTCTTAGAGACTTACCCAGAAAGACTCTAATCGCTGCCAAAGGTGATACTAACATGTTTTGACTCAGGGTGTAAATACTTATGTAAATGAGATATTTCTGTATTTATTTTTTAGAAAACATGTTTTCACTTTGTCATTATGGGATGTGTGTAGATGGGTGAGAAAAATAATCATTGTAATCCATTTTGAATTCAGGCTGTAACACAACAAAATGTGGAATAAGTCAAGGGGTATGAATACTTTCTTAAGGGTATTGAATGTGTGTTTGCGTGTGTGCGTGGGTGGAGATATCATGAGCTGTCGCGACCCACAGTGACATTGGTGTGACAGTGTCAGGCAGGAATGTGACAAATAGAAAGATGTTCTTGGTATTTAAATCAGGCATAAAATACCACTTGAAATCCTATTGCGTGGAATGACCGTTAGGGGACAATAAAGTTATACCACAGTCATAGAGTAGGCTTAGGCATCTGGAATCTGCTTTGTAGCAGGTTACATTCTGTGCCTAAAACAACTGTTAATTCATGTTCCATTTGTTATGTGTTCCTTCCATTTGTTATATTATCAACTCACAACAAAAAAGAAACCTAGTCAAGTGATTACAGTTCTTCTCCCTACATTATTTTCCCTCCATTACATGTCTCTCACTCAATTTCTATCCGACCGCTCCCGCTACAGACACGTGCTGCGCACCCAAGCTTCCATTAGGCCTACAAAAATGACTGCCTATAAAAACATATCTAACTGATGGGATACACAAACAAAACTGTAGACAAGCTACATTCCTTGCCAAATCACGACCGCTTTATCACAAATTCAAAATGGACTGGTTGATTAAATGGAAATATGTGTTCTAACCACAAGCTGCAGCTTTGGAATAGATGCTTTTCATCTATTTTAGTTTTGGGTTTTTTGCAAACTGCTATATAGGGGTACTTAAGTACTATTTGAGAAGGTCCGATCACATACATTTCCTAGGTGGCAAAAGTCTGGATGGATAATGTAACTAATCGGCGTAGTAACAAACCCCCACCTCGCAATCCATGTAACCCCAAACCGGCCACAACCCTCTTGTTAGCGAAGAGAAAATGTTGCAGTTTTAAGGCTAATTTCCCCGAATTCTACACATTTGCATGGCGGTTGCAGTCCTTCATTTAGCAAATTACCTCGCAACTCAAGTAGGCCATTGACAATGGCTGCATATCAACCGCAATAATTTCTGTAATCAGCGCTTTCTTTCTCAACTGTTAACAATGATGATGTGTGGAGATCTTTATGTCCTCGATATATAATGTTAATGATTCAATTTAGTTTTAATGTTTTAACGTTGATCCTTTACACCCGTACCCGTACAGGTTGAAAATGGCAGATTTGGCCACTGTTAAATGCCTAAATTGGAATGCAGTGACTGTACAGTAACATGCTATACATGACGTCAGACCTCTGCGTCTGCGTTTCACAGCTCTGTATGGGTTTTGACTGACAGCTGTTCTGAACTTGAGCACCGCGCACGACAAGAAGTTGCCCCCATCCCTCCTGCTAATTGGGCAACTTTTGCAAATGCTTTGTTGTCTAGTAAGGGGAATGCTCTAAATTAAGATGACTCAATGTAGTTTGAAGATGAGACATTGAGGATTATAATAAATACTGCTTTGATGTCATACAAGCAAGCCAAACACCTGTGAGTCCATGTGCACATTTCCATATCATAAAACTTACATCATATACAGTGTCAGCATTTATGATCACTATGTTTAATGTAGTTACAAGATGGCATTGTGCTATTTTTTGTTATTTATTTATTTTTGAACCTTTATTTAACGAGGCAAGTCAGTTAAGAACAAATTCTTATTTTACAATGACAGCCTAACCTGGCCAAACCCTCCCCCAACCCGGATGACACTAGGCCAATTGTGCGCCGCCCTATGGGACTCCCGATCACAGCCGGTTGTGATACAACCCGGGATTGAACCAGGGTCTGTAGTGACACCTCTAGCACTGAGATGCAGTGCCTTAGACCACTGTGGCACTCAGGAGCCATACCCTGGGACACGATTTCTTAATCTGACCTTGGCACCAAAATGATGATATTGTTCCCTGAATTGCATTGTGAAAGCCCAACACTGCAATATCGTATTTTCTAATTAGCTAGTCATGTTGACAATAGAACAAGCTTTCAAATGATGCCCACCTGACCCAGATTCTGATTTATAATGGACCATGTTTGGATTGCGTAAACAACAACATTAATTGTGTGATGGCAGGGATGCAGGGTTGTGTCCCAAGCAAAATAACTACAAGTGCTTGCTCTAGTTCCTCAACGGCACAGCTAGGAGTGCTCAAAAAATCACCTTACAGTTAGGGCTGGGCGGTATACCGTACTTTACGATGTGCCGGTATTGATGCACGGACCGGTTTGGGCTTTAAACATTACCTTCTATAACGGTATTTGACTGTTTTGTTTGTTAAATGTGATACGCCGTGTGTAAAGTCCATTTTTAATAGTTTACTCATCTCTCTCCGCTCTCACTCTCTCTCATGCCGCTTTCCACACAGACCTAGCCCCGTCCCCTTTCACTCAAGGAGCACATTTGTTGTTCCTTGACATTTTGAGCCTGTACATGAACCCACAAATGCTGATGCTCCAGATACTCAACTAGTCTAAAGAAGGCCTGTTTTATTGCTTATTTAATCAGGACAACAGTTTTCAGCTCTGCTAACATAATTGCAAAAGGGTTTTCTAATGATCAATTAGCCTTTTAAAATGATAAACTTGGATTAGCTAACATAACGTGCCATTGGAACACAGGAGTGATGGTTGCTGATAATGGGCCTCTGTACGCCTATGTAGATATTCCGTAACAATAGTCATTGTAGTCAGCTACAATAGTTTTACAATATTAACAATGTCTACACTGTGTTTCTGACCAATTTGATGTTATTTTAATGTACAAAAAATTAGCTTTTCTTTCAAAAACAAGGACATTTCTAAGTGACCCCAAACTTTTGAACGGTAGTGTATGTGTTGCCACCCTAGGTTTTTTTTATACTGTGATATGATATTTGGGACATATTGCCCAGCCCTAATTGGTTGAAGACTCTTCTTTGAGTCATTGAAGTGCATTAAAATTACTTAGGAAATGTGCACACTTTGTAGAGGTGTGTGGCCACTTGGAGGCACAAGTTAGTCCTATCACTCAAACCCTTGTCATTTTTTTGTCTTATGTTGCACCTACAACACATTTTCCATAGCTACCTTAATAATGGCTGTTGATAAATCAGTAAAAAAAACAGCGTGTGTTTAAATAAGGCAAAAAGGATCCCATTTAACATTCTGAGTAATAGATGAGCTAATGTTCACCTCTTAGCTGAGGAGGGGTGGGATGGGTGAGTATGTGTGTCTGCGTGTGTGTGTGTGTGTGTGCGTGTGTGTGCGTCTGCTTGTCTGCTTGTGTGTTTGTGATTGTGTGTGTTGGTGAACACTGTAGATTGTGCCTTGGGAGCAGTACCTAGTTGTTTAATGAAGGCGTGGGAGGATTGCTCTGCCTACTGTACATACAGTAAGGGTCTCACCAAGCTGATAAGGGTCAACTCTGTTTCAAAGGCCACAGAAGTGGGATCTCACAACCACTGGGGCTCAGGAGGGTAGTCCCTTTCTTTGTCTCTCTTTCTTTCTCTCTCTCCCAGTCTGTCCTTCCTAGGGCTGTTACGGTGACCGTATTACCGCCACACCGGCGGTCACGAGTCATGAGGGCAGTCAAATTCCATGTGACTGTTTAGTCACGGTAATTAGGCTTCCCTAAGCTCTGATGCTGCTGATGGTCATTAGTAGCCTACCAAACTTGCTAACTGCCTGGTACATAGCACTCTATTGTCCTTCTAATCACTCTGACATCAATGCAAATGTAATTTGAAAATGTAATCAAACTTCATGAGAGCCCATGAGCTCATGTTGCGCAACATTTTTATAGGCTATACAATTGCATGATAAAACAGAGTGATGGCCTAAATTAAAAATAGGAGGATCCCATCAGCTTTCCATAGGCTACTAAATTTATTTCTCAACTTTCCTAAAATTAAGCACATTGCTTCTTTTTACAACAGAAGTATAGCCTACCTGGCTGTCATGAAAATTAAACACGGGAAAAGTGTCCATTCGCTATTTAAGTGCATAGATGACATGTATTTTTCCCTCTGCCCCTGTTTCGAGACAGGTGCATGATAATGGTCCATTCTAAATCAAAACTAATTTCACACATATACAGTATATTATTTAGTATATGTAAAGACAAGATTAAATCAAGAATAGTGTGATGGGTGACAATATTAGCCTATCATTTGTGAATTATATACAGTGCGAAAGTATTTGGCCCCCTTGAACTTTGCGACCTTTTGCCACATTTCAGGCTTCAAACATAAAGATATAAAACTGTATTTTTTTGTGAATAATCAACAACAAGTGGGACACAATCATGAAGTGGAACGACATTTATTGGATATTTCAAACTTTTTTAACAAATCAAATACTGAAAAATTGGGCGTGCAAAATTATTCAGCCCCTTTACTTTCAGTGCAGCAAACTCTCTCCAGAAGTTCAGTGAGGATCTCTGAATGATCCAATGTTGACCTAAATGACTAATGATGATAAATACAATCCACCTGTGTGTAATCAAGTCTCCGTATAAATGCACCTGCACTGTGATAGTCTCAGAGGTCCGTTAAAAGCGCAGAGAGCATCATGAAGAACAAGGAACACACCAGGCAGGTCCGAGATACTGTTGTGAAGAAGTTTAAAGTCGGATTTGGATACAAAAAGATTTCCCAAGCTTTAAACATCCCAAGGAGCACTGTGCAAGCGATAATATTGAAATGGAAGGAGTATCAGACCACTGCAAATCTACCAAGACCTGGCCGTCCCTCTAAACTTTCAGCTCATACAAGGAGAAGACTGATCAGAGATGCAGCCAAGAGGCCCATGATCACTCTGGATGAACTGCAGAGATCTACAGCTGAGGTGGGAGACTCTGTCCATAGGACAACAATCTGTCGTATATTGCACAAATCTGGCCTTTATGGAAGAGTGGCAAGAAGAAAGCCATTTCTTAAAGATATCCATAAAAAGTGTCGGTTAAAGTTTGCCACAAGCCACCTGGGAGACACACCAAACATGTGGAAGAAGGTGCTCTGGTCAGATGAAACCAAAATTGAACTTTTTGGCAACAATGCAAAACATTATGTTTGGCGTAAAAGCAACACAGCTGAACACACCATCCCCACTGTCAAACATGGTGGTGGCAGCATCATGGTTTGGGCCTGCTTTTCTTCAGCAGGGACAGGGAAGATGGTTAAAATTGATGGGAAGATGGATGGAGCCAAATACAGGACCATTCTGGAAGAAAACCTGATGGAGTCTGCAAAAGACATGAGACTGGGACGGAGATTTGTCTTCCAACAAGACAATGATCCAAAACATAAAGCAAAATCTACAATGGAATGGTTCAAAAATAAACATATCCAGGTGTTAGAATGGCCAAGTCAAAGTCCAGACCTGAATCCAATCGAGAATCTGTGGAAAGAACTGAAAACTGCTGTTCACAAATGCTCTCCATCCAACCTCACTGAGCTCGAGCTGTTTTGCAAGGAGGAATGGGAAAAAAATTCAGTTTCTCGATGTGCAAAACTGATAGAGACATACCCCAAGCGACTTACAGCTGTAATCGCAGCAAAAGGTGGCGCTACAAAGTATTAACTTAAGGGGGCTGAATAATTTTGCACGCCCAATTTTTCAGTTTTTGATTTGTTAAAAAAGTTTGAAACATCCAATAAATGTCGTTCCACTTCATGATTGTGTCCCACTTGTTGTTGATTCTTCACAAAAAATACAGTTTTATATCTTTATGTTTGAAGCCTGAAATGTGGCAAAAGGTCGCAAAGTTCAAGGGGGCCGAATACTTTCGCAAGGCACTGTATTATCACTTGTGAATGATGCCCAGCTTAAGGCAAGAAACAGTTCATGTTTTTCTTTGCAACTTTTCAAATCATAGTCGCACATCTCATGTAGCCTAGCCCATAGGCCTATATGTTTTGATATGGTTTGTATCTAAAGTGGCCAAATAATGTCACATTAATCCACATTACAACGGGTGTAGAGCTTAACTGTTAAACATAAACTGCATGTGAATTTCAAGTTTGGGGAAGATACTTTTCACCATAAAAATGAAAAATGCACCTTTTATAATAAAAGCATTACATTCATTTGTGGTCTCTTTTGAGAATGGTGTTTTCCTGCTAATGGAACATTTGCTCTTACTGCCGTTTGCGCATTGCTGAGCTTATAAAGTGAAGAAATAGCCTAATAGTTGAACAACATTTTAAGCTAAACTTTCTCATCAATTGTGTCAGGCTCATTGCTTAAAACAGGTTTTTTGATGGTAGTGGTTGTATTAATTTGGGATCTATCGCATCCCACAACTGTCCCAGACTATATTTGGAATATTATTTTTTTTCACAGAATGGAAAAGGTAAACATGTGTAGATTAATATAGGGTAGTGCTTTTGCTGTTTGTTAGGTCGACTCATCTTGTTGGCTGATGAAAAGTAAATGTGGACAGTTCTTCCAATATCTTCAATATGCGCCTCCCAATTGGAGAAGGAACGCGTGCAGTTGCATCCCCAATGTGTCACTTGTCAAAAGACCCGATCACGTGACTGAGAGCCATGTGAGTGAGAGATGCTTCAGCACGCAACCGGAAGAAGGGAATTATAATTATTATATTGAGCCCAAGGGCACAACGGCCACTGGCCGCAAAAGGCATGGATTTTTTAGGGGGCATTATGGCCACAAAAAGGGGATGCAGCCGGGAATTTGAGGCATTATTAAGTGCTTGTCAAATTGTGAGTGAGAGACTGATAAAGTGTGTACAGCCTGTGCAAAAAAACAAAGCAGAGCTCATGCCTTTCATGCAACTTTTTTTCAAATCACCATTAGAGTGGCATCTCATGCAGCCTTAAAATATATTAAAAATCAAAACATATAGCCCAACATTTGTATCTCAACTAAAGTTACATAAATAACTCTAAATGAAGCATATAGTAGTACCTGTTTCTTTGTTAACCACTCAACACAGAATAGCCACATGTGCACATTCCCTCAAATCGTTTGGAGAAAATATAATTAATATTTTATTCAGCTATGTTCAATTGTATTCTTCATACTATAAAATAATATCAAATAATGCCACGTAATTCTGAGAAAATCCACTAAAATGAACAACTGTAGCCCACAGCCATGTGACATAAGGACAACTCAGAGTATTCTATTCTGTTCTTCTGAAATAGACTACATTTTCTTCATATCATGTTTCTTTCGACCTGTCTAAAATAAATAAATAATGGATTTATTGTGATGGTTACATGGATTTATTAGACTTTTTAAAATGTAGATGTTCCAAAGGTCTGCATCAGTGGCTTGTAGGCTATGCGTGGAAGCCAGGAGATGGAAAATGTGTTTATGTTAATTAACGGTCAATTACCGTGAGACCGGCAGTTATTTGTTATTTCGGCAATTTTATGACCACCACAGCCCTAGCCCCCCCTCTTTCTCTCTGTCTCCCTTGATCATATGCTGCAGAACTCCTAGCACGGTCTCAGGGAGAGAAGAAAAAAAGGAAGAAAAGTGGGTCAGGGCGACCTATTTTTTCCCACAGTTCATGAAGGCAGAGGGTGGCGGATTGATCGTCAGTTAGACTGTAGAAGAGGGAGCAGAGCAGAGCAAGGCATGATGGGGAGGCAGGGCCCTGGCTGTTGCGAGATGCAGGCAGAGGCAGCCACTCAGAACTGGGTCAGCGGCAGAGGCTCCGTTTTGTAAACGGCTTGTCAAACTGAGGAGAAAAGCTGCAAATGAACCATAGATTATACGCCCCAAGCTGAGCGCTGAGGAACTCTCTTCACCACTCCTTAGCCCTACATCACACAGAGAGAAAAATACACACACACACACACACACACACACACACACACACACACACACAGAGGGAGGGCCTACAGTAGTGGGAGTCTGTGAAGTACTACCACCTATAAGCGCCTCTGTTCCCCCCTCCGTCTCCAGTTATAGCGTTTGATTACTGCAATCACAACTGACAAGATCAAAAATAACAGTCAGTATCTAGTGTGGCCACCAGCTGCATTAAGTACTGCAGTGCATCTCCTCCTCATGGACTGCACCAGATTTGCCAGTTCTTGCTGTGAGATGTTATCCCACTCTTCCACCAAGGCACCTGCAAGTTCCCGGACATTTCTGGGGGGAATGGCCCTAGCCCTCACCCTCCGATCTAACAGATCCCAGACATGCTCAATGGGATTGAGATCCGGGCTCTTCGCTGGCTATGGCAGAACACTGACATTCCTGACTTGCAGGAAAGCACGCACAGAACGAGCAGTATGGCTGGTGGCATTGTCATGCTGGAGGGTAATGTCAGGATGAGCCTGCAGGAAGGGTACCACATGAGGGAGGAGGATGTCTTCCCTGTAACGCACAGCGTTGAGATTGCCTGGAATGACAAGCTCAGTCCGATGATGCTGTGACACACCGCCCCAGACCATGACAGACCCTCCACCTCAAAATCAGTCCCGCTTCAGAGTACAGGGTTCGGTGTAACGCTCATTCCTTCGACGATAAACGCGAATCACGCGAAACCACTGACTCGTCAGTGAAGAGCACTTTTTGCCAGTCCTGTCTGGTCCAGCAACGGTGGGTTTGTGCCCATAGGCGACGTAGTTGCCGGTGATGTCTGGTAAGGACCTGCCTTACAACAGGCCTACAAGTCCTCAGTACAGCCTCTCTCAATCTATTGCGGACAGTCTGAGCACTGATGGAGGGATTGTGCATTCCTGGTGTAAGTTGTTGTTGCCATCCTGAACCTGTCCCGCAGGTGTGAAGTTCGGCTGTACCGATCCTGTGAAGGTGTTGTTACACGTGGTCTGTGATCAGCTGTCCATCCTGTCTCCCTGTAGCGCTGTATTAGGCGTCTCACAGTACGGACATTGCAATTTATGGCCCTGGCCACATCTGCAGTCCTCATGCCTCCTTGCAGCATGCATAAGGTACGTTCACGCAGATGAGCAGGGACCCTGGGCATCTTTCTTTTGGTGTTTTTCAGAGTCAGTAGAAAGGCCTCTTTAGTGTCCTAAGTTTTCATAACTGTGACCTTAATTGCCTACCATCTGTAAGCTGTTAGTGTCTTAACGACAGTTCCACAGGTTAATTGTTTATGGTTCATTGAACAAGCATGGGAAGCAGGGTTTAAACCCTTTACAAGGAAGATCTATGAAGTGATTTGGATTTTTACGAATGATCTTTGAAAGACAGTGTCCTGAAAAAGGGATGTTTCTTTTTTTTGCTGTGTTTACATGTCAAACATAGAGAACTGATACTATATACTCGTTGTTGGGGTGGGATTGAGGTGGAGTGTGGAGGGTCCGTGGATGGCTTTTGACCACTTAATTTCTTACTCATTTTTAGAAAACAAAAAAGTTTGGTCCAAATTGGATGTTAGGTACTATATTTTTTGAATATTATATGAGTTCTACAAATGAAAATGGCCCATTTCTGTGCAATCAATTAACTTCTCAGAGATCACATTGAATTTAAAGAAAATAATATTATCTCTTTCTAACTACAGAAACGATTTTCAGAACAATCTGAGGTGGTGGGTGTCATGGCTTGCTGCAATGACCTAATTGCAAGAATGCACTCAGTTTCCTAATTGGCTGGTGACGAATCATGATGGAATTTACAGTATCTACAGTATGTACACAGACAGGTAGTGTGTAAGCTTTCATCTGATGTCATCATCTTACATCCAAGGCAATCCCCCCATCTCCATTTCTATATTGAGTGGCTTAATTAAGAAGGCCCTTAATGTTATGTGAGATTGACATGTTAGCAATTCCAGCCCATACTGATTCCTGTCATATCCCCATTTAAACCGTGTAAAATATGTGCTACATTCACTATAGGTCTTATTGGTATTGATATCAACACTAATCAACATTAATTTACTTGGCATCTTTTATGTCTCCAAAAAGCCCAGGCAAAATAATTGTCTGACTTTGTAGGGAGCTGAGCTGAGCTGGGACCTTGGAACTTGAAATCAGGGCTTATCCATTTATTGGGTTTTTGGACCAATTCAATATTCAGACAGTCCAGCAGCTCTCACTCATATTTCACTATGTGGAACAGGTCTGCTTGTAATTAATATTTTAGGCATTGTGGAGGATAGGTTCTACACTGTAGTCTGCTTTTAGTCTGGTCCTCCACAGGGGATCTATAGTAGGCTGGCCACCAGGTCTGAGGAGCATCTCGTATTAAAGTGTTGTGATGAATATAGTAGTAGTGCTTGTTTCACACTGTTTATTTTAACTGTTTAACAGTGTTTAAAGTTCAATTCCACCGCTTTTCAACCTCGTAGTCATATCTCCAGCACCAAACCAGCACCAAACCAGCGTCTGTGAAAACAGTGTTTCTATTATCTTTGGTTAGAAAAATACATAAAATGGTCCTAAAAAATTCTCTGAGATTTGTGATGTCTCTGCTTCTCTAAGACATCACAGGGTAGGATTAAAAATGAAAAACACTGTGATTTTCAAAGCAAAACAACTTTTAGGGAGGGTATTTTCATGCTCCCCACGTTACCACGAATCTCATAGTGTTTTTAAAATGTTGAAACTTTTGATGATTTCGTCGGGTAGAACTTTTTAAATTCATATTTGTTTTTTTTACAAAACATAGAAATGTGCCGTTTTCACATATGTAGACACTGGTACTGTGCTGGAGATAATGACAATGAGGTTGAAATCAGCATGTTGTTTGTGCAACAGTATCTTCTAAATCAGAGAGGAATTGGCAAAGCATGAATATGTTAGCTACATGAAGTCAAAGAAAACATTTAATGCAGCCAAAGATTATAGGTTCCCACTCCCCTGGGAACCACTAACCACCATGTCACAATAATGCCTCCATAGAGATCCTATTAGTATTTAAATTCCTAATTCTATGAACGCCACCCTGGCTTTTACATTTAGTTGTCATGTCAAACAACACTGTTTTCAAAGTGCCCACTATTACATTCTAACTATAGTCAAATCGCAATTGCAATATTTGGTTAAAGCCCCCCTGTAGTCTTTGTAATTGTATTTTTTAAAGCATCACTGTTTGTCTAATAAATCACTGTGTGTGTTAATGAATGAAAATGAAATTATGAAAATAATGAAAATAACACCAAAATATGTTTTTATCATATATTTCCCTGAGCCTCCTTTGGCTCAGTCTGATCATGTGTGCATTTAAAAACAAATGTAAATATATTTACATACACAACCCTGATTGTCTGATAGGATGGTCCAGCTCTAGCAACAAGATCTCATAAGCTGTGTTCGAATACCCATACTAACATACTGTATACCACGTACACTACAAGTCAAAAGTTTTAGAACGCCTATTCATTCAAAGGGGTTTTCTTTATTTTTGCTATTTTCTACATTGTAGAAAATAGTAGTCTAAGCAGCATGTAGTCTAAGCAGCACGCTCTGGCTCAGATTCTCATGGGTTCGCGCTGGGTGATTGTTTTTATTTTTTTGTGAGCCCCAAGGAAGGCATATATCAATGTTCTCAAGACCTTGTCAAATGTCCTAAATCACGTCTATTTCTAGTGACCAGCCTGGGTCTAGAGCCCACCCAGATGACCAGTCATTGGTCTATTGTAATCAGATCACATTGTGACATCATAATTTGAGCCAAAAGTTCCATCTATAATAAATACAGCTCTTACACAAAAATTATCATTATTTTCACGATTTCAGAGTGTTATTTCAACCTCATAGTGTGGAAATATTATTAAGACAACAGGAAATCTAGTTTTTAACTGTACTGTTCATTTAAAAATAAGTCCTAGATGTTTTGCAAATATCATGCCGCCCAGTGTGGAAATCATCTTTTAGTTGAAGTTTGATTGAACAATATAAAACCATCAGAATGGAGAAAGCCCTATTGAAATCACTTAAAATGTATGTACTAGGGTCATGCTCAACTCATAAAGCCAATGTATAACTTTTATTATTTAAAAACATCAAATACCGTCATACTGTCCAAAGTTTGGAAAATATTGTGAAATTATATTTTGACCATTTCGTCCAGCCCTAGTCTGTGTGTGTTTCTATATTTGTGTGTGTGTATATGTGTGTGAAGGTGAGACATGCTGAGCAGTAAACCAGTTAGATCCAGAACAGGGCCAGACCCGGTCTCTCCGGCCAGTACCAGAGCAGTGTTTTAGGGAAGGGGCCTGGCCGCCATGGCGCTGCTAGCAGATGGTTTCCAGCAGCCCTGCCTGCATAGGACATGTGATAACATTACAGTCATGAAAGGTCAGGCATGAAGGGAGCTGCAGGGGAAGAGGCTGGGCCAGTGGTGAGGAGAAGGGCTAGGCCTCGTTCTGCTGCTCTTCAACACAAACACTGACACACACTGATACACACTGATACACACACAGTCACTACCATGATTCCTGGAAGTCGTATTTGCATTAAAGGCTAAAAGAACACTGCATTTCCTTTCAGTTCATATATTGAACCAGCAGTCTCTTGGTGCAGTGTAAATATTAGCTGGTTGACCTGCTCTTGCATCATGTTGAAAGGGAGCGATGCTCTGCACTATTTATTTGCATGTTGATAAAAGCATCTGTGTGCTTTACTGTGGCTTATGTTGAGTTCCAAGCTCAGGTGAAAGTAGAAGTAATGATTGGCTAGTATGACAGTACAGAATGAGAGAAGGACTTTGTACAGTGAAGCATGGTGTTGTTTACCCATGTACATGTCACATATTTTCACCATGACCTAGCATTCCTTTCAGTCACCATGAGCAGCCTGTTAAAACCTACTCCTATTGGTTAAAATTCTAAATGTTAAGAGGCTCCTCCCCTTTCTAAGTGAGTGATTCAACACAAGGCTGTCAGATCTCTTAAATAAAGACAAATGGCATGTTTGGAGCTCCAGTACAGAGCCCTTTGTGCCAAAAGCCTGGAAGAGAAGACGGGAAAACAGTCTGTGATTTCCTGGTATGTAAATAACACCTCAAGTGGACTGCTGCTTTGTTGTGGGTCAGCTAGCCAGCCAGCCAGCCATCTCACTACACACACACACACACACACACACACACACACACACACACACACACACACACACACACACACACACACACACACACACACACACACACACACAGGTGTTTTCTAAAAACACCTCTTCTGAAATTACATGGGTGCTCCAGCCAGAAGAATGAGGAGGAGGTGGAGGGAGGATTAAAAATACATCCACATGACCAAGCCAGTCAGACATTTTGAAATTCTGTCTCTATCTTGGTCCGATAGGGAGGTTAAAGATACAGCATCCTGATAACTATCTTCCCCTCGGGGGGACAGATAAGAGCAGCACAGATTGAATAAAAAAGAGCTGGGGAGAGAGGGAGGGAAGAGAGAGGGACGGAGGAGATCTGAGATGTTTATCAGGCTGCAGTGAGAAGTTTTTTTGGTCTTGCAGATCCAGTTCAAGGACGCCCTCAGGCGAGGCCGTGGCAGATCTCTCGCCGTGCCAACAATGCCTCTCAAGGTCATATGAGCCAGCCCTGTGACATTAAACAGGAAGGGGGAGGTGTGACAGCAAATGGGGGGGGCACAGAAAATCATCACTTACCCAGCCACCCACACAATGAAAAACAACCTTAAACTCCTAACAAGGGAAATACATGAACTAATAGTACAGGTAGATAGCAATGAAAACAATACTACAGAGATACAAAATAAGTTAGAGGAAGAACAAAAATAACTGGAGGAACTTATTCAAGAACAATCTAATGTAATCTATTACAAAAATATAACAATCTGGATGGAATATAGAGAAAAATGCACAAAATTCTTCCTGAATCTCACACAGGAACGCTAACAAAAAATAGTTGCAGAAACTCGTTACTGAAGACAGAGTCATCTATGATTCTCCAAATGATATTAGAGGAAACTAAATATTTTAAGCAGATGTTCTCTTTTCCATCTCATCTTCACCCACTGAATGACGATTACTGTAAGGTATTCTTCCCTAATAATTAAAAAAATGGAAAATTAACACATTTACAGAAAGATCAGTGCTAAGGCCAAATTACAGAGGAATAACTTTTTGAGGCTATTAAAAATCCTTTCAGTCTGGAAAAACCCCAGGGCTTGATGGCATACCGGTAGAGGTATATCAAGCCTTTTTTGCTATACTCAAAGATCCATTGTTAACTTGTTTTAACAACTCCCATAGAAATTGTAGTCTGTCAGGTACTCAGCGGTAAGGTCTGATTTCACTATTATTAAAACAAGACCCAGATGGCAAATACAAAGATCCAGTCTATCTAAAAAACTGGAGGCCTCTTACACTTCAATGTTGTGATGCAAAAATACTAGCGAAATGCATAGCACTCAGAATTAAAAGGGTTTTACCAGGTATTGTTCATACTGATCAGACAGGTTTGTTACATAGACGATACATTGGAGATAATATACGACAACTACTATAAATAATAGAACATCATGAAACATCGAAAATAAATGCTTAGATTTTTTTCAATTTTAGTGATTTTCTTTTAAAATGGGTAAAAGTAATGTATAGCAATCCCAGGTGTAAAATGGTAAATAGCGGCTACTTCTCAGAGAGTTTTGAATTGTCAAGAGGAGTAAAACAAGGCTGTCTGCTGTCACCATATGTATTCGTTATGGCCATCGAAATGCTAGCTATTAAAATGTGATCCAATAACAACATTAGAGGATTATAAGTACAAGGCTTAAAAAGAAAGGTTTCCAGGTATGCCGATGACTCAAGTTTTATATTAAGTCCGCAAGCCAGATCCCTGCAATGTCTTATTGAAGATCTAGATAACTTTTCTGGACTCTGGACTAAAACCTAATTATGATAGTGTACAATATTACGTATTGGATCCTTTAAAAAATGCAACTTTTACATTACCCTGCAGTTTACCTATAAAATGGTCTGACAGTGAAGTAGACATACTCGGTATTCACATCACAAAATATATAAATGAGCTCTCCACAATGAATTTCACTAGAAAACTTGTAAAAATAGACAAGATCCTGCAACCATGGAGAGGTAAATACCGGTCTATTTATGGAAAAATTGCCCTGATTAACTCCTTAGTTATATCTCAGTTTACTCACTTATTTATGGCGCTGCCTACTCCCGAATATTTGTTTTTCAAATCATATGAGCAAAACATATTTCACTTTATCTGGGATGCTAAACCAGACAAGATAAAGCGTGCCTGTCTACAGTATATAATGAATATGAATTGGGTGGATTGAGATGATTAAATATAAAAGCACTAAACCTCTCTCTAAAAGCTTCACTTATTCAAAAGTTTTACATGAACCCTAAATGGTTCTCAAGTAGATTGCTAAGAAAAGCCCATCCATTGTTAAAAAAAAATATTTTTGCCTTTATGCAGATTGCCATGTCTCATTTTCGATTAATTGAAAATGAAACTCTTTTTCTAACAAGCTGACTGCAATTTCAAATTCACCCCCCTGAAAAGATAGAACAAATATTATGGCTGAACTCAAATGTGCTGGTTGATAAAATACCTGCATTTATGGGAAAGTTTGTTTAAAAAGGGTATTTTGATTTTAAATTATATTGTAAATTGGAATGGTAGAGTTATGTATTTCATGGAGTTATCAGAATTGTATGGGAAGGTCTGCTCAATCCAAAATGACAACCAACTGATTACAGCATTACCCCAAAAATGGAGGAGGCAGGTGGCAGCGGGAGGAGGTAGGGAACTGATCTATCTGCACAATCAATATAAAGGATCAAAACTGGCAGAGGAATAAAAATAGCATAAATAGGAAAGTATGCCAGTTTCATTTGAGGACCAGGATGTTGACAGCTGTGCCGTAGTTGGGAAGAAATGTTTGATGTACCGATTCCATGGTACAGTATGAGTTGATGTAAAAAACAACGCAAGATTTAAGACTTTTCAGCTAAAATTATTATATAGAATTCTTGCCACCAAACAAATGTTGAATATTTGGGGCATACAATCATGGCAGCTCTACAGATTTTGTTGTGAGGATACAGAATCAATAGACCATTTATTTTGGTATTGCCCTCAGGTAGCCTGTCATTGATCTAAAATGGACCCTAGAAATAGTACTGTTGGGAGATCTGGAGAGCCCGCGTCAGTCAATTACTAATATACCTATACTCTTAGTAAATGCATTTGTCTTCAACTCGCAATCTGTGGGTTCTATTCGATTAGATACATTGAAATTGTATGTTAAACATCACAACATAGTTGATATATGGTGTGTAGAAATTTGAAGAGGTTGGCCAGCAGAGATAGGTGGGATGAGCTGAGGGAAGCTGAGGGTTGGGATGTGGAATTGGAGACTAAGTTGGAGTTGAGTTGCTGGGTAAAATGATGGTCAAAGATTAAAGTTTAAAAAATATTGTAAAAAGAAACATATTAAAAAGTATGTTTGAATGACACTGAGGGGCAATGTTTTTACAGCTAATGCCTGTTTGTCTGAGGCTGATGCCGTGCAGGTGTTTGTACACATGCATATACACACACTCTCATTCAAATGCACACATGTGCACATACACAGACACACACACATGTAAATAGTGCCATACATGCACTCAAGCATATTCAGTTGGCCTTGCTGTTATGATTTTTGTTGTCATTGATCTCCTTTTCTTTTTGCATTATTGTTTTTTGTTATTGTCTTTCTCTTTTTTCTCTTTTGTTAATTGTGTTGGTTGTTGGTGCATTGGGGACGAGGGCTTGGGGGTGGGGAATGGAATTATGATTATTTTTTGGGGCGGGGGGGGGGGTCTCAGATGTTTGAGGGGCAGCTCTTGGGTAACCATGGGGGGATCTTGGGGGGCTGGTGGCCTGGTGGTTGGAAGCTTGGGCCGGTGGCTGATGGATCACTGGTTCCGGTCCCTGTTTTTGACCTTGTGGGAGATCTGACGACGTGCCCTTGAGCCGGGCATTGACCCTGGTTGCTACTGTGTGTCGCTCTGGATGGGAGTCTGTTAGATGACTAATGTGATGTAGTTGTTGAGCAGCTTCACTTCTAGTATATTGTATGTTTTACATATTCAATCAAATAAAGTAAATAAACTCCCTCCATCTTTCCATTGAGTTAACATCCCAACATTTGGGTCTAGAGTGGATTTGGTTGGGGTGTGACTGAGGTGGTTTGGTCACCATGAGTAGCCTTGCCTGAGACCTGAACAGTTGCATTGGCACCCTGAGTCATTAACCAAGGTGTTGACTTGACGGCCTAATACACTCTTCTGGCATACACTACAGGAGACCCAGGTGTGAACCTTGTTGGTCACGGGGCGTTTTAAGGGCTGTAATTAGTGTATTTTTCTCTCGGAGCCCAGAGATTCTTGGATGACTACTTATCCAACTGTTGTTGTTGCCAGCCACACACACAGACAGAGCCATGTTAGTGTGATAAATCAGGTGAGGGAGGGATAGGAAAGTAAGTTATTTAATGAGACGCGTCCAGCAGCGTTGGCCTCAAATCCTCATCTGTTAACTTTTTTATGGCTGGTAGGAGTCAGATTGTTGAAGAGATAACCCATCCATTGCACTCTGTACAGACTGAAGCTGCTGACAAGACAGGGTGCCTATCCCTGCTTCAACAGGGTTCCTATTCTTTCTACAAAAGAAGCGGGAAAAAACCTTGATGTTTTTCTGAAGTAAGACTAGGCTCTTTCTCTTTAAAGCAGCTCCATTATTAAGAAGCATTATACAAAAACAGAGTAAATTAACCTTGCCTACCTGGACAGAATCAACTCTTACAATGCCTTGCGAAAGTATTCGGCCCCCTTGAACTTTGCGACCTTTTGCCACATTTCAGGCTTCAAACATAAAGATATAAAACTGTATTTTTTTGTGAAGAATCAACAACAAGTGGGACACAATCATGAAGTGGAACGACATTTATTGGATATTTCAAACTTTTTTAACAAATCAAAAACTGAAAAATTGGGCGTACAACAATCTACCTTGTGGGGAGTGTATAGGATGGGCTCTGTGGAGCCCAAGAGGGAAATTAAAAGGTTCCCCATCAGAGGTTGTGAACCCAACCACTTCTGTCAATCAACAGGACTTGATTTTTCTCACCTTAACTTTCATCTCAGACAGGATTTATTGGATAAATGTCCCTAGATCTTGTGATGCAACCCGTTTGAACACTAACCCCTCAAAGCTGGATTTAAAGTTCAACTGAGCCTTAGCGACCTTTGACACATTGGGCAGGGCTTTATACAAAAATAACCATCTCAGTGGCTTTATGGTTAAAATCCGCCCTGAGATTGGAAGGTTTGATCCCCGGTTGAGTCATACCGAAGACATAAAATGGGACTCGATGCCTCTCTACTTGGCACTCAGCATTAAGGAGATTGGGGTTAAGGCCCTGCGATAGACTAGCGTCCTGTCCAGGGGGTGTACTTGTACATCAAGCTGCATCAAGCTATACAGAAACAGGAGATAAGCTCCTGCCCTATGGGCTGTTCTGGCTCGAACAATGCTACTTACTTAGACAAGAAGCGGGGAAAAGGTATTTGGTAACATTGGAATAGTCGCCAATGGGTTTATAGATGTTCAACTAAAGGTCAACAAACGTAGCTACTTTTCATACTAGCAAACCGGTTGTGCTGCAACCGAACCCCACCCCCCTCTCTCAGTCAGACTCACCTGTTCCCCATCCAACTGGCATAGAACCACTTTAACTCTTTCTTCTAATTAAGCGGAAAAACATTTAGACTCAACAATCAATAAGGAGCAGTGGTGAGAGGTGATTGGCCAGGGAATAAATCTTGCTGCTTCCTGTCTGGCAGGCAGTCCTCTGTATCATTTCTGCTGATTACTTTTCCCATTACTCAAAACAGATGTGTTGGGAGGATGATAAATTATTCATTAGGGGCTGTTTGTCAGCAATTTGATATCTGGCGTACTTCAAAACACACAGAAAAGTCCTATGTCAGTCAGTCTGTCTGTTGGGTCTTCCTCATACTTTCTTTCCTCACTCCATGGGTGTATACACACTAGCATGGCTTGTTAGGAAGATGGTTTAGTGGGGATACATTATGCGATAGCTACCATTAAATGGTGTTTTTGGGGATATAAAGAACAACCTACGATCAACTTACAACCAAGGGAGAAAGCCTTGGGTAACTTGCTCTTCTTTCTAGACTAGTCTCCTCCGACCTCTCCTTTATCATGTCATCACATCTGCAGGCTATTGATAGAGAGGAGACATTGTCATTGACACATCTCCTGGGGGGAGAGAGAAACAGAGAGGGGGAACTGGTTGAAATGTCAAACTCAATCCCAGTGGAAAGGCTGTCAGTGAGCTCTGATAATGTCCAGTGTTTGTAAGAGGGAATGGGATAGGTGGTGATTTGATAGTAAACGCCATTAAACACAAATAGTTGTTCAGAACCCTCCCTGCCCCATGCCTCCCTCTTCTCACATTACATGTAGACAAACAGTCATGGCTGTCCTGTAGTTGCCCCCTACCCTACCAAACTCAAATCCCCATGTTTGTGGACCTTGCTCTGATCCTGCAGCCTCCCTCCAGCCCTATCTCTCTCCCCTGCTCTCCCCCGCTTTGCTGTGCTGTGTTGTCTGTCTGTCTGTCTGTCTGTCTGTCTGTCTGTCTGTCTGTCTGTCTGTCTGTCTGTCTGTCTGTGCATGTGTGACGGCTGCCTAATTGGGAATTCTCCACTCGTCGGAGCGGCTGCCTCTCTTCTCTCCTCCAGCCTGGGCTGCTGACGAATGGCAGTGGATTACAGATGAGGACACGGTGACCCGCCCGACCTTGCTGCGGGGGAGGGCCGAGCAAACGGGGAGGGCCAAGCGAACGGGGAGGGCCGAGCGAACGGCGTCGGGTCACCAGAGGATGAGGTCGGGGGAAGGTGGGGACTCTGCCAGGTGGCCGCGCTGCGGATGACAGAGTGTCACATGACAGTGGCCCCATGTCACTATGTCAAGGGCACGAGCCCCGCTGGCACGACCACTGCAGCATTTTCCCCTTCTTTTATTTATTTATTTACCTACTCTCTCTCTCTCTCTCTCTCTCTCTCTCTCTCGTTCATTTCCTTTATATATTTATCTATTCCCCTCTCTTTCACTATGGGTGTGCTTGGCTTCCGGCTCTGTTCAGCTGGGGTATTAGTCGGTTAGGCGGCAGCAGCACAGGAGATGCCAGAACCCTGAGTGTGTTGAATTTTAATTTCTACGCCTGTCCCCTCCCTCCTGCCCCCTCCCCCGTCCACCCATTCCCTTCCACCCCTCCCCTGCTGCTGTGCGTGTGAGACTGTCAAGGTGAGGTTGCGTCCTCTTGTTAAGAGCGATTAATGGCACTCGTTATGTACATAATGAAATATCCCTGCTGATGCATTGGGTGGCGTTCTCTCTCTCCTATCTGTGCTCTACAGATGGCCTGTCTCTGTGTGCACACAGCACTGGGACTGAGGACGCACTGCTCCTGCCTCCAGGCAAACAGACAGACAGACTAAAGGAACTTTGATACTGTGAAGTCAGACAGAGACAGACAGACAGACCGACACACTAGAGGAACTTTGATACTGTGGAGTCAGACAGAGACAGACACACTAGACTAGACAGAGAGACAGACACACTAGACTAGACAGAGAGACAGACACACTAGACTAGACAGAGAGACACACTAGACTAGACAGAGAGACACACTAGACTAGACAGAGAGACAGACAGACAGTAGAGGAACTTTGATACTGTGGAGTCAGATAGAGAGACAGACAGTGGAGGAACGTTGAAACTGTGGAGTCAGATAGAGAGACAGACAGTGGAGGAAGTTGATACTGTGGAGTCAGATAGAGAGACAGACAGTGGAGGAACGTTGATACTGTGGAGTCAGATAGAGAGACAGACAGTGGAGGAACGTTGATACTGTGGAGTCAGATAGAGAGACAGACAGTGGAGGAACGTTGATACTGTGGAGTCAGATAGAGAGACAGACAGTGGAGGAACGTTGATACTGTGGAGTCAGATAGAGAGACAGACAGTGGAGGAACGTTGATACTGTGGAGTCAGATAGAGAGACAGACAGTGGAGGAACGTTGATACTGTGGAGTCAGATAGAGAGACAGACAGTGGAGGAAAGTTGATACTGTGGAGTCAGATAGAGAGACAGACAGTGGAGGAACGTTGATACTGTGGAGTCAGAGAGACAGACAGTGGAGGAACGTTGATACTGTGGAGTCAGATAGAGAGACAGACAGTGGAGGAACGTTGATACTGTGGAGTCAGATAGAGAGACAGACAGTGGAGGAACGTTGATACTGTGGAGTCAGATAGAGAGACAGACAGTGGAGGAACGTTGATACTGTGGAGTCAGATAGAGAGACAGACAGTGGAGGAACGTTGATACTGTGGAGTCAGATAGAGAGACAGACAATGGAGGAACTTCGATACTGTGGAGTCAGATAGAGAAAACGAGTGAGACCCCTTCATAAACTATCTCTGTAAAGGAAAACGAATTAGAATGATTGTTCATGTCAATTCACGGTTGCTGAGTTTGTGCCCCTTCATTTGAAATAAATACAACACCATGCAGCAGTATTTGTGAAATGTGTTCAGAGGGAGAAAGAGAGAGAAATAGAGAGATGGTTTAAAGGTGTAAATGTAATGTGGTTGGGCGGTGAGTGAGTTATTTTGTAAGGAGAGAGTGTTCTCCTGCTGCAGCTTTTTAATTTGACCTTGTGTGTTTACGTGTCTGTGGTTGTGTGTGTTTGAAGCGTGAGACACTTCTGGGTTGCTACAGGTTTTATTTTCACCTCATTGTGTGAGTGGGTGAGTGGGTGTTTCTGTGTGTGTGTGCCTTGTGTGTGTGGCTCAGCTATTTAGTCCCTGAGTCAAGCTGTGTGAGAGCTCTTTAATCCCACGGCCCGGTGCACGTAGGCTTGATTAATGGCAGCAGCTATCTGTGCAGAAGACACCCTTCTTTAGCATTTGGTCAGATCTGGGGCGCAGGGGGGTGTCATGTTATGAGAAAGGTGAGTGAGGAAGGGGAAGGAGAGAGGGCGAACAGAGGGAGGGAGGGGAGGAGGTAGAGGGTCTGATTATTATTCTGCAGGAGTGCTCCTGCCAGTAGAGCAAATGGATTACTGCACTTTACCTGTATCAGCCTCCACAGCTAAGGATGACAAGGTAGGGGAGCATGATGCATGTCTGTTCGCGTCGCAATCAGAGAAGACTTGTGTTAGCTAGTGTAGAGCACTGCTTAGTGTAGCATTCACTACAGACTGCTACTGAATGAATCATCCTGTTGGTATTACTACTGTAGGCCTATTTAATACCTCATAGCCTCGTCTGCTGTTTCTCCTCCCTCATCCTCTTCTATTAATACAAAGTAATAGGCCTCATGGTGGGTGGGTTGCAGTGTTTGGTGTTCAGTTCTTTCCCTTCTGTCTATCCTAATGGTCGGGAAACGACAACAGTCCTGCTACTTACACATCCCTAGTGACTTCCCGATCTCAAAGGCTCAGAAGAAACAAACAAGCCTTCACATTTTTAATTGTGCTGTCCTGCAACTGCAGTGCTTCAATGGTTGCTTACTCGTTGCTAGTTACTGGACTGTGTGTGTGGGTGCATGCGGGCGTGTGTATGTGTGTGTCGGTGTGTGAGCCAATTAAGACACTGCGGCCATTGTTGGGGGGGGGGGGGGGGGGGGGGGGCACTTGTTCTTATGGTGTTCTGGCCTACAGCCCTTCACCCTGGCCCATGTAATCCAGATCTAGTTAGATGAAGGACTCAGCAGGAGGACGAGGAAATTTCAAGGTGATCCTGGTTAACATGGAGGACTGACAGTTACTGGCATTATTAGGACTGATTCAGGACCAGGGTTGGGATCAATCCCATTTCAATTCAGGAGATTCTGTGAAATTCCCAATTCAACAGCTGAATTGTGCTATTCATTTTCAATTAGGATTTTTCACATTCTTGAACTGTAATTTCCCATCTACTTCCCGAATTGAAATAGAATTGATCCTTAACCCTGGTCAGGACAGTATGCAGGGATGTGAAGCTACTAGCTAGCAGAAGCACTGTAGTATAATAGCAGTAAAGAGTCTGTGGTTCAGCTCGAGTTGGAGCACACGGAGTACTGGGTCAAGCTTGGAGCTCTAGGGGAGGGTGTAGTCCTAATCGTGATGAGGTGTCCTGGGATGTTTATTGGCATATGCTGGCTTCTGGCCTGCCAACAGGATTGGTGCTGTTACTGTGCTGCCTGCCTGAGATTTTCTCCCAAAAGGTTACACTTAATCGTTTTATCCTTTAGTGGGTTAAGTGCACTTCATTGATTAAAGAGATTCATTTAATTGTGTGACTTTGAATGAGATGGTATTCTTAGTTATGTCAAGAAACAGAACAGGGAGAAGAGCAGAAAGAGAGGGGAAAAACAGAGCCTATTCTGATGAGTGAGTCTAAAGAAAATGTCCTGGTATAGCACATTGTACCCAAATCGTTCCCCGCACATGCCTTTTTCAGAGCTCACTGTGGGCAGAAGCATTAGAATGATTTAAAAACTCCTGATGAAGTAGGTCAATGGAGGCATTATGAATGGTAAAATGATTGGCGAGTAGGCAGAGATGTCCCCTCTTTTTCTGTCACTTAGTCCTCTGTCCCAAGTTGGCCATCTTATTCACAAAGCATCCCAGAATTACTCATCCTATAATCAGCAGACTACTCCTTTAACCCAATAAAGATCCATCCTGCTGACTCATACACACAGAGAGAGAGAGAGTGAAGCTGTTTAGGATACAAGCCAAGGATATTATGGAAATAGTTCATTAAAGGACAGTGTTTTTTAACATGGTTTAGTAGCCAATGATCTGGGCAGCAGCAGCCTGTCAGAGGGAGGGACAGATGATTTCAATAGGAAAGTGGCCTATTTCCCTCAGCCATCATCATGATCGCCAGCCCAGAGTGGTCTGGTTCAAATACCTTCAAAGGGCTTCTAGATGACTAGATGTGTCCTTTGGCTTCATGGCCCTGGACTAATCAGCTGTTATGGCTTCCAGTTCCTCCAACCTCATGCTGAGGCTGCTTCACATGAAAAATGGCTTGTTCCTTTGGGGGGACGATAAAAAAAAAGAGTATGTATGTTGAATAGACAATGTTAGCATAAGATTAGCATGAAGTCCCAATAGGAATGAATTAGTCTAGATTGATAGTGGCCACAGCTCATTAAGATAAAGGAATGTCTTGTGTGTGTGTTTTAATCAACACACTAATTCTCCAGCTCTCTTTCTCTCTCAGGAAATAGCCCTTGGGTGGGTCTTCTACCGCCGCACAAATATTTACTATGGACACAAACATTCTGAAAGCTTAGCTGTTCTGTTGTAGACTCAGGGCCCGGGGCGGCCACTCCATTTCAGGTCTGGCTCCCATGCAGGCCAGGGCACAGGGGGGAAAAGTGATATCATCCAGGGTCATCTGGGTTCGGCTGTGTCCTCCCCTGTCCTCTCCCCTCCTCTCTTCATCCCGCCTCTCTTCATCCCTTTGCTAGGCTCTGAATCGCTTAGATGACTCATCAATGTGCATGAATTCTTTTCTGTTCTCCCCCCGAGAACTCTTTGTACTGATGAGTACAGAAGTTAAACCTCCCTTTCCTCTCCTCCCGTGAAGGCCTGATACAGGCTACGAACTGTAACTGGGGAACTCTGTTCTGTTCACGTTGGTTTGTCAGAGCCAGTGATGTTAGTGTTAGGTCACCACGCAATGTTCATGTTCACGTGTCAGACTGACTGGGGAGTATGACTGTTCCAGCAGGATGGTGCGAGTAGAGTGTGGATGAGGTACAGCATTGTGGTATTTTAATATCCCTTTTTTGTGTGTGTGCGCACGTGCGTGTGTGCGCATGTGTGAGAGAGAGCGAGCGGGCATGGGGGAGTCTGTGCACTATGCATGAGTTGTTTGGTCAATGCATCCTTAGAATTGGGTCAGAGTGCCCTAGTTTGTGTGTGCTTGTGCGTTTTCAATGTAACTTGGTCCTGAATGACTTACAGTATCTCTAACCCTCTTCTTTGGTTGTGATCTCACACTGTTCAGTGGCCTTTTATGCTCTTGTTTACCTCTGCTAAGGTGAGACAGAGCTTTTCATTAGACTTTCCTACCGCGTGTAAGTTCACTTGTATTCTCAGTTTGAACGATTGCATTTGGTCAGGTTCGTAGCTTGTTTTTTTGTCTTATTTAATCATGTAAGGCCTGGCCATATTTAATTTACAAATGGCGGTCACACTGTATGTGTAAGTGAGGTACCCTGTTGAGTATGTGCAGCAGGCTAGCCTGCAGATTACATGATATAATGGTGTTTAGGCACTGCCTCTCCTTTTCAATTCCTTTAACCTTGACTCCACTTTAATGCAGGGAGAACACATCTGCCAGGCTGGTGTCAGACGTTAGTGATACACACCGCTCGGGCTGCATTGTCACTTTTTATTAACGCCCAGAGCTTTGCATGGACACCAGCTGTTGCGTCAAGTGGAAAGCCTTGGCGATATGAATGACCTTGACTTTAACTGCCTGCTCCTGTGGCTCTTCCCCTTGTTCATTATTTTGTTTTGACTCTAACATTTTAAATGGGTTAAATGGATTACCATTCCTGACAATGAAGGTCATTTAGGAAGGGTGGGGGGGGGGTTAGGGGATGTTGCGATTAATCTGACGCCCTACGTGAATGAGGGGGATTGAAGGTCAGTCTTGGATATCTAATCCCTGACATCTGCATTGGGTTGTATTCACAACAGTTTTCTGGTAATTTCACAGAGGAAATGGCTGAAAGGTCACTAACCTTCCTGTTCCTAGTGCCTCTGGAGAGGAGGAGAGTAGATGGGGAGGTGCGGGGAGGGGAGGGAGGAGAGAGGAGAGGGAGGAGAAGAAGAGAGCAGAAAGAAAGGAAGGAGGAGAGGAAATAAGAAAGGAGGAGAGAAACCGGTCGGGGAATGATAAAGCTCTCATCTCTACAGCTGGCCTGCCTTTTGCCCGTGGCCACTGTAGAAAAAATCTCTTTAAAATACGTTTGGATGTCATTGCGTGACATTGTCAAAGATAATGGATAATCAATCACCGTGGTAACTGGAGTCGAAGGAGAGCGGCTCATTGGCCCTTTGGTGTCTCACCATGGAGATGGGGGAGGGGTCAGGTTTTTGGGGGCCAGGAATGAGATGACATGTTAACAGATGTGTAAGATAATTTTCAATATGTACAACAGGCGAGATAATGTAATAGTAATACACACGCCTGTATCGCCTGTGCTACTCCTGAAAGCAGAGAGGAGGGTCTGGGCTTTAAGGATTAGACTTAAAGGACAGGCTCCATTTATTAAGGTCATTTATTTGTTCACAGTGCAACATGCACGCTCATTTACAGCACACTAGGGCTGCGTGATAGGGCCAGAGGATTTTAGGCTTGACTCTGACCTTGACTTTAACCCATCAAAATATTATAATCAACTGGAAATTAAGAAGTAATACAGGGTTATAATGCCCATGAAGTGGAACGTATAACAAATTTAAATCTAAAATAATAGGAGGACAAACCTGGACAAAACTGACAGTGAAGTAGTTATATTTATGGAACATTGCATAGGAATCTAAATCCTCTTTTGTAGACTCTACTCTTGTGCTTGACCAATGATTGCCATTTGCATAGTTATTTGCTGAATTCCAGCATTCACTTCCAGCATTTTAATTCATTTCTTAATTTCCTGCACTAACGTATCATTTACATACTATCAAATCAAATTGTATTAGTCACATGCGCCGAATACAACTTACAGTGAGATGCTTACTTACGAGCCCCTATCCTACAATGCAGTTTAAAAAACAATACGGATAAGAATAAGAAATAAAAGTAACAAGTAATTAAAGACCAGGAGTAAAATAACAATAGCGAGACTATATACAGGGGGGTACCGGTACAGAGTCAATGTGCAGGGGCACAGGTTAGTTGAGGTAATATGTACATGTAGGTAGAGTTATTAAAGTGACTATGCATAGATGATAAAACAGAGAGTAGCAGCGATGTAAAAGAGGGGGACAGTGCAAATAGTCTGGGGAGCCATTTTATGAGGTTTTCAGGAGTCTTTATGGCTTAGGAGTAGAAACTGTTTAGAAGCCTCTTGGACCTAGACTTGGCGGTCAGGTACTGCTTGCCGTGAGGTAGCAGAGAGAACAGTCTGTGACTAGGGTGGCTGGAATATTTGACAATGGCACCACATGGCCAGGTCTATGACCTCCTCCCTATAGGCAAACTTAATGATGGTGTTGGAGTCGTGCCTGGCCGTGCAGTCATGAGTGAGCAGGGAGAACAGGAGGGGACTGAGCACGCACCCCTGAGGGGCCCCTGTGTTGAGGATCAGCATGGCGGATGTGTTGTTACCTACCCTTACCACCTGGGGTGACCTTTCATGAAGTCCAGGATCTAGTTGCAGAGAGAGGGGTTTAGTCCCAGGGTCCTTAGCTTATTGATGAGCTTTGAGGGCACTCTGGTGTTGAACGCTGAGCTATAGTCAATGAATAGCATTCTCACATAGGTGTTCCTTTTGTCCAGGTGGGAAAGGGCAGTGTGCAGTAGAGATTGCATCGTCTGTGGATCTGTTTGGGCGGTATGCAAATTGGAGTGGGTCTAGGGTTTCTGGAATAATGATGTTGATGTGAGCTATGACCAGCCTCTCAAAGCACTTCATGGCTACATAAATGAGTGCTATGGGTCGGTAGTCATTTAGGCAGGTTACCTTAGTGTTTTTAGGTACAGGCACTATGGTGGTCTGCTTATAACATGTTGGTATTACAGACTCGGACATGGAGAGGTTGAAAATGTCAGTGAAAACACTTGCCAGTTGGTCAGTGCATGCTCATAGTACACCTTGTGAATGTTGACCTGTTTAAAAATCTTACTCACATCGGCTGCGGAGAGCGTGATTACACCGTCTTCTGGAACAGCTGGTGCTCTCATGCATGTATCAGTGTTATTTGCCTCGAAGCGAGCAAATAAGTAGTTTAGCTCATTTTGTAGGGTCGTGTCACTGGGCAGCTTGCGGCTGTGCCTCCCTTTGTAGTCTGTAATGATTTGCAAGCCCTGCCACATCGAATGAGCGTCAGAGCCGGTGTAGTACGATTCGATCTTAGTCCTGTATTGACACTTTGCCTGTTTGATGGTTCGTCGGAGGGCATAGTGGGATTTTTTATACGCTTCCTGGTTAGAATCCCTCTCGTTGAAAGCGGCAGCTCTAGCCTTTAGCTCAGTGCGGATGCTGCCTGTAATCCATGGCTTCTGGTTGGGGTATATACGTACGGTCACTGTGGGAACGACGTCATTGATGCACTTATTGATGAAGCCAATGACTGATGTGGTATACTCCTCAATGCCATATTCCAGTATGTGCTAGCAAAACAGTCCTGTAGCTTAGCATCTGCTTCATCTGACCACTTTTTTATTGATCTAGTCATTGGTGTTTTCTGCTTACATTTTTGCTTGTAAGCAGGAATGAAGAGGATAGAATTATGGTCAGATTTGCCAAATGGAGGGCAAGGGAGAGCTTTGTATGCATCTCTGTGTGTGAAATGAAGGTGGTCCAGAGTTTTTTTCCCCTCTGGTTGCACATTTAATATGCTGATAGAAATTTGGTAAAACAGATTTAAGTTTCCCTGCATTCAAGTCCCCGGCTACTAGGAGCGCCACCTCTGGGTAAGCCTTTTCTTATGGGGGAATACAGCTCATTCAATGCTGTCTTAGTGCCAGCCTCTGACTGTAGTGGTATGTAAATAGCTACGAAAAATACAGATGAAAACTCTCTAGGTAGATAGTGTGGTCTACAGCTTATCATGAGATACTATAGCTAGAGACGTCCTTAGATATCGTGCACCAGCTGTTATTTACAAAAATACATAGTACGCTGCCCCTTGTCTTACCAGACGCCACTGTTCTATCCTGCCGGTACAGCGTATAACCAGCCAGCTGTATGTTGATAGTCACGACTCCGTGAAGCATAAGATATTACAGTTTTGAATGTCATGATCGCAGTTTAATCATGCGCGTAGGTCATCGATTTTATTCTCCAAAGATTGCACGTTTGCTAGCAGAATGGAAGGCAGTGGGGGTTTATTCGATCGCCCACGAATTCTCAGAAGGCAGCCCACCCTCCGGACCCTTTTTCTCCTCCTCCTCTTCACGCGAATCACGGGGATCTGGGCCTGTTCACGAGAAAGCAGTATATTGTTTGCGTCAGGCTCATCAGACTCGTTAAAGGAAAAAAAGGATTCTGCCTGTTTGTGGTGAGTAATCGCAGTCCTGATGTTATTTTCGCAGTCCTGATATGTTAAGTTATTTTCGGTCACACTTTTCATTTGTCTTAATGTGCCTCTATTTCGTCAAAAAAAAATTCCTTGACAGAATAATTATTGTCCTATTTGACTGTGCATTTTTTACTTCAATTGCAGTTCTTCTCTATTTGGCAAGGTTTCCCTACCGAAGTTGTTGACTTGCACTAGCAAGGAGCCAGGGCTGTGGTATAGAAGCGCGGTTTCGACTGCTCCTACACTCTTGCTTCGTTACTGCAGTTTTAACTGACACCCTCCCCAGAAAGACAATTTCCATAGACGGCCACATACAGAAGTCAGATTAGACAATTCCTAATAACACACTTTAGTTATCACCTTCGTGCACATAACATCTATTGAATTATTCAAATAATTGTTGCTGAAGACCATTTTTTTCCCATCACTCACAGCCGAAGATATTAAAAATATATATTCATCCAATGTCTGGCATATATTTGGGTGGTAGTGTGCATGTGAATTTGGATCATGTAAACTGAATGCAACCCGGATATAGACGTCCATGAATCAGCATATGTGAACGTGAGTATATTATGTTGAAAACAATGGTCAAACATATTGGACACAGTCTCTAGTTCTTATTATACCGCAGTGAAGTTAGCTAGCAGTTCTCAGCTGTTAGCAGTATCTTACTAGAGATAAAAATGGATGATTGACATCATTTTTTTCAGTTTTTACTGAATTATTTAATGTAACAAATCAAACATTAAAACACCATTATAGAAAGTAAAGTAAAATTCCAAACCAGTCCGTGAATGAATACCTGTATATCGTTTTTTATAGTTTACTGCCCAGCCCTACAGCACACTCTTTCTCTTGCTGCTGCCACTGAAATTCCAGGGCTTTTTGACCTCAGCTCTGTCATGGCTGCTGTCAAGGGCCCTGTCCTTCATAACGTCCCAGCTAACCCTGCCTATCCGCAGACAGGACAGGGCCACTACCTACACTTAGATTTACATTTTTTATACTTTCTACTTTATGGACCTTATAACCCTATATTACATCTTTCTAGTTGATAAAAATATTTTGGTGGTTTAAAGCTAAGGTCAGAGTCAAGCCTAAAATACAGTGTCACCAGCCGAGACTAGGTTCTGTTTTGAGTAAATTCCAGTTCATTTTCATGTACTTCCACCTTTGTGGACATTTTTTCCATGGTCTCGTTCTTGAACCCAATGTTATGACACACACAGGTCACTAGCTAAGTGACTAAACAATATTGATGGTAAACATTTGTTTACATGTTTACTGCCCCTTCCAAACACTACGTTCCTTTTTTAATTGGGTTAAGCCCTTGGGTCGGCCAGCGCGGCGGGAAAATAGCCCTAATCCTGCCATCTAAGATTAGCAGGACAGCAGACGTCAGCTTGTCCGTCGCTCCAGTCCAGGCTGAGGTGACCAGGTTGGCTTTTGTTGTTGTCAGATTTGGGTCAGCTTAAATCTGGCCTTGAACTGTATTCTACGCTGATGAGCCAACCTCAATTAAGTAATTTCTTATCTTGGCCAGATGCGGTCCTTCTAAACCTTGAGTTAAGGGCTAGGGGTGGGATGGCTCATCAAGAAGGCTTTGACTCAGACAACTTGAAATGACACACTTCTTATTCCTTTTCCTATTCCATCCCAGTATTTCATCGAAGGCTCTCAGTTTGGCTATCTGATCAACTGTAATCCCACAACTAATCCTTGCTCATTTTTAAGGTGCCATTAAAGGTGCCATTTTGGTGGCCTTTACGGCCGTGCCAACCTGTGGGGCCATCCCAGGAGATGGATTTCACTCAGATTATAGACAGCCTACTGTATTGTGGTCGTCAGCCCTGGCTGATTCATTCCACATATTATTATATAGGTTAGACTGACTGCATCATCACTGACCTCCAGTCATTAAAGTGGGCTATACTGTCCTGTATCAATGTTAGTCTGTATCATCACTGACCTCCATAATTAAGGGATAAGGCTAAATCCTATCTGTCCATTCGTTGCGACCCTACTCTGTCCCACATATTTTAGGTTAGACTGCATCATCACTGACCTCCAGTCATCATAATGAAGGGCTGTCCTGTCGCGTTGGCCCTGTAGATCCACTCATGCCAAAGGTGGAACAGGCAGGCCGCTTTAGGGAGAGACTTTGGGGGTCAATCAGGCAGCTGAGGTGAGGTGGCGTTGGGAAATCTCTGTATTAATTAACCTTTATCGGCTGAGCCCTGACTATGGGACGTGTCCCGTAACCACAGAGACCAGCATGACAGGGTTCATGCCGCTGGTCTCTCAGGGCCACTGTCATGGCAACTGGCAATGGCGGTCAGTTGCCTGAGTGTCAGTGTCTTGCCCTCCTGACCATGGCACAGCCACAATGTGACAGGTGCACCGGATACACATACACACACATACACACAGACCCACACACACATTTGGCAGCTCAACCGAGCCATATCCTGTCTCTTCTCTGTGGAGGCCAATGTCAGTACTGAGGGAACCTGTGCTGCCGTTGTACATAATAACCAGGCTCGTGTCAAGTCAATGCAGTTCTGGTTTTTAGAATACCTTCAGGGCTTTTTAAAAAATGTCACTGACACTTAGAATAGAAGTGCAGGGTCTATATATGGTCCAGAAAGGGATCAACTGGGGCAGGAGAGGGATCTAGCTGGGCAGGTGGTGATAATGCCAGAGCTCTCTATAGGCACCAGGGCAGCCAGGACTGTACCCAGGTGGGAGAGCATTCAGTCATTATACCCTCTGTGGCACTGGTGTGTGTGTGTGTGTGTGTGTGTGTGTGTGTGTGTGTGTGTGTGTGTGTGTGTGTGTGTGTGTGTGTGTGTGTGTGTGTGTGTGTGTGTGTGTGTGTGTGTGTGTGGGTGGGTGGGTGGGTGGGTGGGTGGGTGTGTGCGCACTGAGTACCCAGGTGCTGTGTGAGAACGAAGACATGGTAGTGTGAGATGCTCAAGAGCAGGAGGAGTGGTAGTAGAGAGGGAGGGGGATAATCCACTGAAATGACAAGCTGCATAAGAAATGATGCACAACTCTCACAGGCCCTTCACTCTTGAACGACAGCGCAGACACATTGCCATGAGGGGTTTACGGCTTGAAGACCTGAATGTTTTCGAGGTGGTGGGCTTGAATTTCCCATTTGAATAAAATCAGACCCTAATCTACATTTGTCGTCGTCGGTTCGGTTGAAAGAAAAAATAAATGTGTGCAGTCAAACTGAAATGTTGCTAAGTAACAGGGATGGTGGACAAGGTGTTGAAATGAATGTGATGTAGTGCTGCCGTGCTGCAAATCCCTGCTTCTCACGCTGTTTCTCTCTCCCCCCCCCCCCATAGGTCCCCGTCTGAGATCAAGAGAGCGGAAAGGCGCCACAGAGAGAACCTCCCCCAGGCCTGCCGACAGACACACATCCCAAACATCCACAGCCACGGAATGCGTCAACATCACTGTGGTGGTGAAATCTCGCTGACTCCTCACTCCTCGTCGCTCACTGAATAAGCCTATACCGGGCATTCTGGAAGCATCCGGTGTTCACAGGCACACAGGAATGGCAGCGAGGGCCGGGTGAGAGCCCCCAAATGGCTCCCGTCATGGCCACAGTTTCTGTGTATTAGTGACTTTTTACACTGTGGATAAGGGATGACTTTACATTGGGCCCATGGATTCCAGTAACTGTAAAGACTAGAACCTGCCCATGTGCATACTTACCTCTTATCAATATCTGAAAGTACAGTACCTGATGACCTAGTGGACCTTGTTATTCCCAGTAGCAGTGCTGAACCATACGAGGGGATCCTAGTATTGAACATGACTCATGGGGAGGAGCCTGGCCCTGAGACACACACGGATTCAGCTGTTCTAACTTATCTGGAAGGTTTACTGATGCATCCCGTGGCGTCTGGGCCTGGGGCCACGGCAACCCGGAGATCAGAGGCTGCCCGAGGGCACGGCAACCAGGTGGAGCAAGTCAACAAGATGGCCCGACCCTTCCAGCTGCCCAGCCACGGCCCCGCCATCGTCACTGTTCAGAAGGCCGGGAACGGCCCTGCCCTGCACCGTGGGGTCTCCCAGAACCTGAAGAAGGCCCGGCTGCTCCGCTCAGGGGCCTGGAATGAGCCTGGAGCCCAGAGGCTGAGCTCCCCCCCTGTGGAGCTGCCCAACCAGGTGGGTGGAGGAGACCTGCAAAACGGGGCCTTGGAGGGCTCTCCTCATGCTGGGGAGAGCACCCTGCTGGCCTCCCTGCTCCAGTCCTTCAGCTCCAGACTGCAGAATGTAGCCATGTCGCAGCAGTCCACCAAACCCCCCAGCGAGCACTCCCCGCCCACTGTGCCCCCTCCTGCTGCAGACAAGGAGCGGCTCGCCTGCTACGGCATGGCCTCCAGCCGCCTCAAGGGCCTGATGAGGAAGAGCAAGATGCAGAACCACAGTAGCACGCCTTACAGCCGGCGAGGCCACGGCCATAGCCAGGACAGGCCCTCTGAGTCCCCCTGCTCGGTACAGAGCAGCACCCCTCCTTCTACCCCTACCGCTTCTACTGCTTCCACTGATGCTCAGTCCTGTGCAGAACGGCTCAAGGCTGTGGCCAACCTGGTAAAGATCCGCTCCAGCCCTGCCCCCTCGCCCAAGCCCAGTGTGGCCTGCAGTCAGCTGGCCCTGCTGCTGTCCAGTGAGGCCCACCTGCAGCAGTACAGTAGGGAGCATGCACTCAAGGTCCAGCACTCGGGCCACTCGGCCAGCTCCAGACTGGCCGCCATGGCAACACAGCAGACCCAGGACAAGAGGCCGCCCAGTGTGGGAGAGGCTCCGCCCACCAGCACCACCACCGTTGCCCCAGACGCGCAAAGCTCCTTAACTGCCCAAAACAGGATAGCGACAACAACACTCCCCCGCCTGGCACTAAACTCTAGCTCAAGGCAGCGGAGCCCCTCCTCCATGCTGCCAGCCCACAGCTCACCCTGCCCCACCCCTCTTCCTCTGCCCCTCAACCCCCACACCGACACCCAGACCCAACCCCAAACCCCCACAAATGAGAAACGTGGCTTTGACTCGCGCCACGCCAGGCCCCCCCAGACCTGTAGCAGCCTGCTCCTGCTGCTCCTCAACAACCACAACAACCAGAAGCAGCTGACTAAGAACGGACACCTGGAGGACGACTGTGGGGTCCTGCCCACTAGCCGTGGCTCCTCAGTCACCTCCGACAGCGAGTGCTCCGTCCAGGAGAAGAGCCTGGCCAAGAGAGAGGAGAGCTGCAGCGACGCAGAGAGCTCCTACTCCAGCTGTTCTCCCATTGACCTCTCTATGAGGAGCAGGGCCAGCACCAGAGCCCCAGAGACCAGGCTTAAAGCCACCTCCCCCTCCACCTCTGTTTCTTACTCTTCCTCTTCTACAGCTTTCTCCTCCAGCTCTTCTTCTGCTATCTTCTCCTCTGCCCCTACTGTTTTCTCTTCCTCCACTGCTTTCTCTTCCTCCTCTACCGTTCTCTCCCCTTCCTCCACTGCTTTCTCTACCTCCTCTACCGTTCTCTCCTCTTCCTCCACTGCTTTCTCTTCCTCCTCTACCGTTCTCTCCCCTTCCTCCACTGCTTTCTCTACCTCCTCTACCGTTCTCTCCTCTTCCTCCACTGCTTTCTCTTCCTCCTCTTCCTCCTCCTTAGACAAACTCACTGAGTCCCTGCTAAATAAGTGGAAGCCAGATCCCTCCGGTTCAAAGGTCCCCCAGGTTAAGAAGGAGATTGAAATGAGCCCAGACCTTAAGTCCCACCCCAGGGTCACTCTCATGCAGCTCCTTCTGGAGCGCAAGAATAACGACAAGGTAAACAAAATTGTGGTTAATCCAGATTTGCAGCATGACGCAACCCTGTCCAGTCTGTCACGGGGCCCACTTAAATCACTGGCCCCCTGGGAGGAAGTAAGGACACAGAGTCCTCTGGACAGATCAGGCCTTCCATTGTACTCTCTCAGCCGAGACCCCAGCAGCACCCCATCCCCCTACCCCTCTCCCCATGTCCAGTCCAGCCCTCTGGATCTGTGTAAGTCTAAACCCTTCCCTGCTGAGAAAGCTGCAGATGAGCCAGCGTTCAGCGCCAGTAAATTGTTACAGAACCTGGCCCAGTGCGGCACCGCCTCGCCCTCCCCACCCATGGTTCCCAGCAAAGTACCCAGACGGGAGCTGGAGGTGGGTGGTGGCAGGCCTCTGGCTCTGCTGGAGAGGCTCAATGCCCCCATCCAGAGGAACACAACAATTACCCCCCTCTCAGACAGGCCCTCGGGCAGCGGCACACCGTCGTTCGGTCGCCGGGGGGAGGTGTCGCCCACCTCGTCCCAGATCGAGAACCTTTTGGAGCGTCGCACAGTACTGCAGCTCCTGCTGGGAGCAAACTCCTCCTCTGCCTCCTCCGTGGCCCCAGCCACCCACAGAGACAGAGACAGAGACAGGTCCGGTGGGAGGTGCAGTGTGGAGACGGCAGCGGGGAGCTGCTATGAGAAGCACCCTGGCACCTCTGTCATCTGTGACAGATCCAAGGGGCCCTCGGCAGCAGAATTCAAGGTTAAAACTGAACCGGGGGAAGAGGTTCTAGGCCTGTTGTCCTCTACAGTATGTCAGGATGTGACGAGCAGAAAGAGAAGGGGAGGAGGAGGAGGGTATGACGACAGGCACAGCCCGCTCTCTGAACCCCAGCAGGACCTAAAAAAAGAGCCCAGGCCCACAGAGGTCATTGCTAAATATGGCCTCCTAAGCCAGCTCCTAAAACAGCAGAGCGCCACCTACTACACCAGCGCTAAACAGCCACACACAGATCGCCGGCCAAGCCCTGTCCCTGTGAAGGAGGAGCAGAGAGACTACCACCACCAGGGGCCCAGCCCTAAAAAGAGACGGCTCTGCTCAGAGCTGGCTATGAGCCTGAACAATGGCAGCCCTCAGAGGGCCGTGGTGGACATTGGAAGCAGCCACAGCCACAATAGCCTGGTCCAAAGCCTGGTCCATAGCCAGATACAGGAGGAGCCTGATTACCACAGGGGCCTCAGGAGCCCTAATGAGGAGGAGGCCCCAGCCAGGAGCCCCAGCAGTGAAGCTCTCCTCCCCAGGGAGAGCCGGGGCTTCAACGTGCTCAAACAACTGCTCCTGTCTGACAATTGTCTGAAGGAGCTGTCCCAGCAGCCCCGGGGAGTCCCCAGCCCCTCTGTCCCCTCTGTGCTGCAGACCAACGGTAAAGCCAACGGGAGCATCCTCAACCTCAATCAGTCAGGCTACAATCAACACGACCTCCTCAACCTGCCTACCCTGCCCTGGCACCACCCCCATAGCTCCCTCAACTCAGGGTCACCCAGCCACCTCAGACCCCTGCCCACCCCCCAGACAGGGGACATCAGTCAACGCTCCCCCTGGGGGCGTCACACAGCCCCCCCACCCCGTCAGGACTCGCCCAAACGGTACCCCACCCCGGTGAAACGGGAGCCGGAGAGTCCGGTGCAGTGGGCAGGTCGAGACCAGGAGGAGGAGGGCTGTGACTTGAGCCCAGACTCCCCCCGGCTCACCCGCTCCAACCCCATCCTGTACTACATGCTGCAAAAGGGTAGCGCTCAGCTGAGAAGGGAGGGGAGGGACCAGGCGGAGGGGACCCAAGGGTCAGGGCCAGGGGGAGTGAAGGTGAAGGAGGAGCCAGGTAATGATGGCCATGATGCCTATGAACACAAACTGAGTTCTGCCACCACCACCCAGCACTCCTCCCTGTCCCCTCCCTACAATAACGACAAGCACAGCCACAAAAACGACAGGCTGAGCGACTCATCTCACAATTGGTAGTTTTAATGACTTTCATTAACTAAAACATAAAAAATTGCCAAATTAATTTGTAGTTAGATGAGAAGAAATAACAACAAGGAATGCAAGAGTGAGGATTTTGAATGAAAAGAACCGAGCAAATGAATTCAAGGCATTCTTTTCATTACTGTATCATAATTATCGATGACTCGGTTTACGAAATGGGTGGTACGATATATCTCTACTTCAACAGAATGTCAAATCACTTGCACCAAAATTAGGTGATTGTCAAATTTGGACATGCCCACTGGTGATTTCCATACAGTATGTATTTCACATTCTTAAATGAATGAAAGAAAGCACCTTTCAAAGAAGTTGTCTGGTTTTACTCCAATGATCTGTGTCTGTATTGCACACATATCACTATTCTGTGTCCTCTTTGTTGGCACCTGTAAAACATTGATCAAGAACATTTCCAGCTACCTTTATTATTGATGACTCCAAAAATCACTGCATCTTTATTTATTTTCCCAACAGGAAGTTTTCAGATAGACAGAAAGCATACATTTTTGATCAAACCCTAAATATAGTCATACCAGGGTAAGCACAGCAGTACATTAAAACATACACGATAGAGACACGTTTAAAGGAAGACCCTGTGAACAATGTTCATAATCAAATCTACTAAAGGTACCTACAGTTCAATTCTGTTAGAGGGCTCTGTGTTGGTTGCTCCTGCACCTTCTCCTCGAGACTGATTTAATTATATGATCATCAGTGAGTCGACTATGTCGACTGACAGACAGGGCTCATGTGGTCACAACGCATTGCATTTTGCTTTGATATGTAATGAACTTGTTGGGGCTACGTTTTGACAGTGCAGATTGGGGGTGACGTCTTCATAGATGGTAATACAACTGGTAATACAGCTATTACTGAATAGTAGTAGTAGAGGTTATTTAAAAAACCTTTGACGAGCCTACCTGTGGGACATTGAGTTGTGTGTGGGTGGTTGTAGAGTAGTTGTATATCAGTGGAGGCTGCTGAGGGGAGGACAGCTCATAATAATGGCTGGAACGGCGCAAATGGAATGGGATCAAACACCTAGAAACCATGTGTTTGATGTTGTTGATGCCTTTCCACATATTCCTCTCCAGCCATTACCACGTGCCCGTCCTCCCCAATTAAGGTGCCACCAACCTCCTGTGTTGTATACAGGTTCTGGGCAACAGTTAAAATACTGCAGCATCTGCATAATTATTAGTTCCCAATGAATTCAAAATGAATGGTTTTGAAATATAAATGCATATTCTGAAATGTAAAAAATGCAGTCTAATTTGATATTGTACCCCTGAGTTTGCACTGTCAAAGTTGAGCTGTTGGTGTCCTTAAAAATAATATGTTTATGGCATGTAATGAACAATTGTCAGTGTTGTTATCCATTGAGAATTTGACCGTTTGTAAAGCTTATCTTGTGTTTCTTGATTCTCGTGCTTTATAGACACCTTTTACTTTCTTGGCGGTTTCTTAGCTCATATTAAAATGTAAAAATAATTGCATGGAAATAAAGAGGCAACCACAGGTACATTTTAAAGCAGCTGGATATGACGTGAACCTGTCACCCAATAATCATTGAGACATTGTTGGTGTTTTGAGGGCTTATCTGATCTCTAGCTCGTTATTTGGATTGTACTGTATTTGATCCGTTTCTGGTTTCAGTTTCCCACACTGCTGTCATCCATTTAGTCTTACATGTGATCTTTTTTAATACACATACATATGAAGTACATATTCAGTACGTTTCTTCTATTATTAATAGATTTTCACAATGGTTAAATATATTTGTGTAAATAGTACTTTCATTATGAAAGATAACTATTTTGTATTGGTGAAGAAAAATATATTACCCTAGTTTTTAATGCCCGGAAAAATGTAAATATGAATTCTATGCGTAATAGTGTACATACATACAAATGACAGAGGATGCTATGCCCATTTTTTGGTTGGTTTGTTCTTTGCATGTGTCTCTATGTGGTAAAATGATAATCTATCCTGCGCTGTGTTGTGTAATACTGTCTGACTCTCCTCACTGCTGCCTGTTGCATGCAGACGCATGGGAACTACCTGTGTATCCCTACTGGTGATGGGGCAAAATGTCAAGTCTTAAAATAGGTATTTTTATCACAGAGAGAGGGTCATTTAGAACATGAACAGTCCCTAAATAACCACAGACTGCTGAGCAAGTGGAGAAAATGTGTGAAAATAAAACGTGCATTGAATATTTTTGTCATTTTATTTTCTGTTACTGGTTGATGACAGAGCAGTGGTATGAAGTACAATCATAGACCTACTGGCATTGAGCATCTGAAACATACATTTGTAGCAAAAATAACGTTTTTGTTTCATTTTTCCATGTGACAACCTGAAACATTATTTCATTTTTTATGTTTGCATTTTTTTGGGTGTTCATTTGCACTGATATCTCCAAAATAAAGTACTAAAATGCTTGACTGAGTTATGCTCCTGTTTCATTTACAAAATTCACCTTACCTAACTATAATATAACTATAATAACTTATTATATTACTACGGTATTTGATATTATTGATTTCATTGTTTATTCCCTAAATTGGTCTATATTCCCGTACACATATTGTCAGTGTGAGTCAGTTGCTGTTCAGCTTCCTCATTCATGGTGCATTCTAAGCCCTGAGGTGACGTCATCTAGTTCCGATAAGTTTGATTCTGAGTTCTCTGCTGTTCACTTCTCTGCCAGATCTTCACAAGGCAGGAAAGGCATTAAAAGGAAGGAGGACAGGAGTGGAGGTCAGTAGATGTGCCCTGGATACATGCACCATGGTGTATACCCTTTGAAGCTGAATCCACATCACATCTCTCCCTCGGACTAAAATAGATCACATTATATTATCGCCATAAAACACCTGAAGTCCTGTTTCCAGACATCCTGATGATCCCTTTCATGAAGCAACAGCTCTGCTCAGGGACAGAAAACAGCCTGTACTCAGAGAGGAAGAGAAAGAGGAGAGGGGCTTTTTAAAGGTGAAAGGAAGTTCAACCCAAACTTTCTGAATGTTGAAGTCCAGTGGGTGAACAGTCGGGTTTTTGTCCGTCTGCAGACAGTGCACTTTTGAAATCCTGCTCGGTTCCGTAGCAGTCCAAGCCTGACTAGCTTCCCCTTTATTTAATCCTCCCATGACTGGCTGCACTCTCTTTAAACTCTCAGTAGCCTTTCCCCTGGGTGAACTTCTACTTCCCAAGATCCTTATCAAGCCCTGAATGGCCAACAACCCCTCAATTTCATCCCACTGCCAAAACAGCAGTGAGCATAAAGGAGGCACAAGTTTAAACCGAGGTCAAGGTGTAGAACTTGACAGTCAGCTGTTTGTCTGTGCTTCACCCTTTGATTCACTGACCTCGACATGGGGCCAGAAGGATGCATGCAGCACAGCAGGTCATCAGTGATTCAAATTGAGTCAAACAACTTGGCATTTCTCATAGGCTAGTCAGAAGCCTCAAAAACAAGTTCCAGGCATTGGTTGTTTCAGTAGTGTATATTTGGTCAAAACTCGGTCCAGAGCATTGTTATCATGAAATTCTAAAAATGTGTCAAAGATCTGCACAGCTTCCCACTACAAGAGGGTACTTCATCTGTACAAAAGTTCACAAATGGTTTCAAACCAACACTTTTTTTATTGGGATGATGCTCATTTAAACTGTTGTTTTTATATTCTGTATTATTTTGATTTATCAAATGGTTTTGTTTACTCACATGGGGACCATGCAGGGCCAACATTTGTCTTTAGTTGTCATGGTGATTGTTCTGATGAACCTCCCCACAGATGTTCAGTCACCCCGTTCATGTTAGTGTTTAGGGTTGCAAAGGGAGGGTATATTACTGGAAACTTTCGAAGTCTACCAGTAAATTACCAGAATTTTTGTAACTTTCAAGGACGTCTAGTGTCACCTTTGGGTACATCAGATTATCACAGGTGTCTGTTTTTATCTCTCACACTCTGTGTGACCTTATCACGTGAAATATATCAAATAATCAAATAAGATGATTAAAACAAAAAATTTGAATGACGAAGCTGTAAAACATTATCCTAAACATAAACCCCATCAACTTAGTGAATACCACTTGTCTTTATTATAAGGGTTTCAGCATGAAATATGCTCTTTTACTTGTATGTATTTTACTATGTCCATATGTCTATGCTGTAAATGTTTTGGGGACAAACTGGTGGTAGTTGTAAAAAAAATGTCAATAGTTGAAGAGTTGTAGAGTTAACTGAAAATAATGCAATTGTTGATTAGATGCTTTTTTCATTAATTAGGTGATTTTCTCTTGAATCATATGGTCTATTCACTAGAAACTCGTGGACAATATTTACACGGATATAAAAAATGTATACTATATGAATACATTTTTTCAAAAATATTCAAGTATAAATGACCAAAGTTACCATAGATCAGTGGTTCCCAAACTGTGTGTCGGGACCCATTTGTGTTATTTTGGTCGCAGAATGACATTGATATTTTTGGGGGGGGGATAGGAAAACACTTTCAGTGTAAACGTAAACTTCTAAAGTCAAATATTAAGTAAGTAGAAAAAATAATAAACCTATACTTGCCTTTGGAAAGTATTCAGACCCCTTCACTTTTTTCCACATTTTGTTACATTACAGTCTTATTCTAAAATTGATTTTTTTAAATCCTCAGTAATCTACACATAATACCCCATAATGACAAAGTGAAAACAGGTTTTTAGGAATTTTTGCAAATGTATTAAAAATAAAATACAGAAATACCTTATTTACATAAGTATTCAGACCCTTTGCTATGAGACTCGAAATTGAGCTCAGGTGCATCCTGTTTCCATGGATCATCCTTGAGATGTTTCAACAACTTTGAGTCCACCTGTGGTAAATTCAATTGATTGGACATGATTTGGAAAAGCACACACCTGTCTATATAAGGTCCTACAGTTGACAGTGCATGTCAGAGCAAAAATCAAGCCATGAGGTTGAAGGAATTGTCCGTAGAGCTCTGAGACTGGATTGTGTCGAGGCACAGTTCTGGGGAAGGTTACCAAAACATTTCTGAAGCATTGAAGGTCCCCAAGAACCAAGTGGCCTCCACATTCTTAAATGGAGGAAGTTTGGAACCACCAAGACTCTTCCTAGAGCTGGCCGCCCAATCAGGCCTTTATGGTAGAGTGGCCAGACAGAAGCAATCCTCAGTAAAAGGCACATGACAGCCCGCTTGGAGTTTGCCAAAAGGCACCTGAAGACTCTCACACCAAGAGAAACAAGATTCTCTGGTCTGATGAAACCAAGATTGAACTCTTTGGCCTGAATGCCAAGTGTCACGTCTGGAGGAAACCTGGCACCATCCCTACGGTGAAGCATGGTGGTGGCAGTTTTTTAGCGGCAAGGACTGGGAGACGAGTCAGGATTGAGGCAAAGATGAACGGAGCAAATTACAGAGAGATCCTTGGTGAAAACCTGCTCCAGAGCGCTCAGGACCTCACACTGGGGCGAAGGTTCACCTTCCAACAGGACAACGACCCTAAGCACACAGACTTTCAAGGACGTCTAGTGTCACCTTTGGGTACATCAGATTATCACAGGTGTCTGTTTTTATCTCTCACACTCTGTGTGACCTTATCACGTGAAATATATCAAATAATCAAATAAGATGATTAAAACAAAAAAATTGAATGACGAAGCTGTAAAACATTATCCTAAACATAAACCCCATCAACTTAGTGAATACCACTTGTCTTTATTATAAGGGTTTCAGCATGAAATATGCTCTTTTACTTGTATGTATTTTACTATGTCCATATGTCTATGCTGTAAATGTTTTGGGGACAAACTGGTGGTAGTTGTAAAACAATGTCAATAGTTGAAGAGTTGTAGAGTTAACTGAAAATAATACAATTGTTGATTAGATGCTTTTTTCATTAATTAGGTGATTTTCTCTTGAATCATATGGTCTATTCACTAGAAACTCGTGGACAATATTTACACAGATATAAAAAATGTATACTATATGAATACATTTTTTCAAAAATATTCAAGTATAAATGACCAAAGTTACCATAGATCAGTGGTTCCCAAACTGTGTGTCGGGACCCATTTGTGTTATTTTGGTCGCAGAATGACATTGATATTTTTTGGGGGGGGATAGGAAAACACTTTCAGTGTAAACGTAAACTTCTAAAGTCAAATATTAAGTAAGTAGAAAAAATAATAAACCTATACTTGCCTTTGGAAAGTATTCAGACCCCTTCACTTTTTTCCACATTTTGTTACATTACAGTCTTATTCTAAAATTGATTTTTTTAAATCCTCAGTAATCTACACATAATACCCCATAATGACAAAGTGAAAACAGGTTTTTAGGAATTTTTGCAAATGTATTAAAAATAAAATACAGAAATACCTTATTTACATAAGTATTCAGACCCTTTGCTATGAGACTCGAAATTGAGCTCAGGTGCATCCTGTTTCCATGGATTTAGTTGTCATGGTGATTGTTCTGATGAACCTCCCCACAGATGTTCAGTCACCCCGTTCATGTTAGTGTTTAGGGTTGCAAAGGGAGGGTATATTACTGGAAACTTTCGAAGTCTACCAGTAAATTACCAGAATTTTTGTAACTTTCAAGGACGTCTAGTGTCACCTTTGGGTACATCAGATTATCACAGGTGTCTGTTTTTATCTCTCACACTCTGTGTGACCTTATCACGTGAAATATATCAAATAATCAAATAAGATGATTAAAACAAAAAATTTGAATGACGAAGCTGTAAAACATTATCCTAAACATAAACCCCATCAACTTAGTGAATACCACTTGTCTTTATTATAAGGGTTTCAGCATGAAATATGCTCTTTTACTTGTATGTATTTTACTATGTCCATATGTCTATGCTGTAAATGTTTTGGGGACAAACTGGTGGTAGTTGTAAAAAAAATGTCAATAGTTGAAGAGTTGTAGAGTTAACTGAAAATAATGCAATTGTTGATTAGATGCTTTTTTCATTAATTAGGTGATTTTCTCTTTAATCATATGGTCTATTCACTAGAAACTCGTGGACAATATTTACACGGATATAAAAAATGTATACTATATGAATACATTTTTTCAAAAATATTCAAGTATAAATGACCAAAGTTACCATAGATCAGTGGTTCCCAAACTGTGTGTCGGGACCCATTTGTGTTATTTTGGTCGCAGAATGACATTGATATTTTTGGGGGGGGGATAGGAAAACACTTTCAGTGTAAACGTAAACTTCTAAAGTCAAATATTAAGTAAGTAGAAAAAATAATAAACCTATACTTGCCTTTGGAAAGTATTCAGACCCCTTCACTTTTTTCCACATTTTGTTACATTACAGTCTTATTCTAAAATTGATTTTTTTAAATCCTCAGTAATCTACACATAATACCCCATAATGACAAAGTGAAAACAGGTTTTTAGGAATTTTTGCAAATGTATTAAAAATAAAATACAGAAATACCTTATTTACATAAGTATTCAGACCCTTTGCTATGAGACTCGAAATTGAGCTCAGGTGCATCCTGTTTCCATGGATCATCCTTGAGATGTTTCAACAACTTTGAGTCCACCTGTGGTAAATTCAATTGATTGGACATGATTTGGAAAAGCACACACCTGTCTATATAAGGTCCTACAGTTGACAGTGCATGTCAGAGCAAAAATCAAGCCATGAGGTTGAAGGAATTGTCCGTAGAGCTCTGAGACTGGATTGTGTCGAGGCACAGTTCTGGGGAAGGTTACCAAAACATTTCTGAAGCATTGAAGGTCCCCAAGAACCAAGTGGCCTCCACATTCTTAAATGGAGGAAGTTTGGAACCACCAAGACTCTTCCTAGAGCTGGCCGCCCAATCAGGCCTTTATGGTAGAGTGGCCAGACAGAAGCAATCCTCAGTAAAAGGCACATGACAGCCCGCTTGGAGTTTGCCAAAAGGCACCTGAAGACTCTCACACCAAGAGAAACAAGATTCTCTGGTCTGATGAAACCAAGATTGAACTCTTTGGCCTGAATGCCAAGTGTCACGTCTGGAGGAAACCTGGCACCATCCCTACGGTGAAGCATGGTGGTGGCAGTTTTTTAGCGGCAAGGACTGGGAGACGAGTCAGGATTGAGGCAAAGATGAACGGAGCAAATTACAGAGAGATCCTTGGTGAAAACCTGCTCCAGAGCGCTCAGGACCTCACACTGGGGCGAAGGTTCACCTTCCAACAGGACAACGACCCTAAGCACACAGACTTTCAAGGACGTCTAGTGTCACCTTTGGGTACATCAGATTATCACAGGTGTCTGTTTTTATCTCTCACACTCTGTGTGACCTTATCACGTGAAATATATCAAATAATCAAATAAGATGATTAAAACAAAAAAATTGAATGACGAAGCTGTAAAACATTATCCTAAACATAAACCCCATCAACTTAGTGAATACCACTTGTCTTTATTATAAGGGTTTCAGCATGAAATATGCTCTTTTACTTGTATGTATTTTACTATGTCCATATGTCTATGCTGTAAATGTTTTGGGGACAAACTGGTGGTAGTTGTAAAACAATGTCAATAGTTGAAGAGTTGTAGAGTTAACTGAAAATAATACAATTGTTGATTAGATGCTTTTTTCATTAATTAGGTGATTTTCTCTTGAATCATATGGTCTATTCACTAGAAACTCGTGGACAATATTTACACAGATATAAAAAATGTATACTATATGAATACATTTTTTCAAAAATATTCAAGTATAAATGACCAAAGTTACCATAGATCAGTGGTTCCCAAACTGTGTGTCGGGACCCATTTGTGTTATTTTGGTCGCAGAATGACATTGATATTTTTTGGGGGGGGATAGGAAAACACTTTCAGTGTAAACGTAAACTTCTAAAGTCAAATATTAAGTAAGTAGAAAAAATAATAAACCTATACTTGCCTTTGGAAAGTATTCAGACCCCTTCACTTTTTTCCACATTTTGTTACATTACAGTCTTATTCTAAAATTGATTTTTTTAAATCCTCAGTAATCTACACATAATACCCCATAATGACAAAGTGAAAACAGGTTTTTAGGAATTTTTGCAAATGTATTAAAAATAAAATACAGAAATACCTTATTTACATAAGTATTCAGACCCTTTGCTATGAGACTCGAAATTGAGCTCAGGTGCATCCTGTTTCCATGGATTTAGTTGTCATGGTGATTGTTCTGATGAACCTCCCCACAGATGTTCAGTCACCCCGTTCATGTTAGTGTTTAGGGTTGCAAAGGGAGGGTATATTACTGGAAACTTTCGAAGTCTACCAGTAAATTACCAGAATTTTTGTAACTTTCAAGGACGTCTAGTGTCACCTTTGGGTACATCAGATTATCACAGGTGTCTGTTTTTATCTCTCACACTCTGTGTGACCTTATCACGTGAAATATATCAAATAATCAAATAAGATGATTAAAACAAAAAATTTGAATGACGAAGCTGTAAAACATTATCCTAAACATAAACCCCATCAACTTAGTGAATACCACTTGTCTTTATTATAAGGGTTTCAGCATGAAATATGCTCTTTTACTTGTATGTATTTTACTATGTCCATATGTCTATGCTGTAAATGTTTTGGGGACAAACTGGTGGTAGTTGTAAAAAAAATGTCAATAGTTGAAGAGTTGTAGAGTTAACTGAAAATAATGCAATTGTTGATTAGATGCTTTTTTCATTAATTAGGTGATTTTCTCTTGAATCATATGGTCTATTCACTAGAAACTCGTGGACAATATTTACACGGATATAAAAAATGTATACTATATGAATACATTTTTTCAAAAATATTCAAGTATAAATGACCAAAGTTACCATAGATCAGTGGTTCCCAAACTGTGTGTCGGGACCCATTTGTGTTATTTTGGTCGCAGAATGACATTGATATTTTTGGGGGGGGGATAGGAAAACACTTTCAGTGTAAACGTAAACTTCTAAAGTCAAATATTAAGTAAGTAGAAAAAATAATAAACCTATACTTGCCTTTGGAAAGTATTCAGACCCCTTCACTTTTTTCCACATTTTGTTACATTACAGTCTTATTCTAAAATTGATTTTTTTAAATCCTCAGTAATCTACACATAATACCCCATAATGACAAAGTGAAAACAGGTTTTTAGGAATTTTTGCAAATGTATTAAAAATAAAATACAGAAATACCTTATTTACATAAGTATTCAGACCCTTTGCTATGAGACTCGAAATTGAGCTCAGGTGCATCCTGTTTCCATGGATCATCCTTGAGATGTTTCAACAACTTTGAGTCCACCTGTGGTAAATTCAATTGATTGGACATGATTTGGAAAAGCACACACCTGTCTATATAAGGTCCTACAGTTGACAGTGCATGTCAGAGCAAAAATCAAGCCATGAGGTTGAAGGAATTGTCCGTAGAGCTCTGAGACTGGATTGTGTCGAGGCACAGTTCTGGGGAAGGTTACCAAAACATTTCTGAAGCATTGAAGGTCCCCAAGAACCAAGTGGCCTCCACATTCTTAAATGGAGGAAGTTTGGAACCACCAAGACTCTTCCTAGAGCTGGCCGCCCAATCAGGCCTTTATGGTAGAGTGGCCAGACAGAAGCAATCCTCAGTAAAAGGCACATGACAGCCCGCTTGGAGTTTGCCAAAAGGCACCTGAAGACTCTCACACCAAGAGAAACAAGATTCTCTGGTCTGATGAAACCAAGATTGAACTCTTTGGCCTGAATGCCAAGTGTCACGTCTGGAGGAAACCTGGCACCATCCCTACGGTGAAGCATGGTGGTGGCAGTTTTTTAGCGGCAAGGACTGGGAGACGAGTCAGGATTGAGGCAAAGATGAACGGAGCAAATTACAGAGAGATCCTTGGTGAAAACCTGCTCCAGAGCGCTCAGGACCTCACACTGGGGCGAAGGTTCACCTTCCAACAGGACAACGACCCTAAGCACACAGACTTTCAAGGACGTCTAGTGTCACCTTTGGGTACATCAGATTATCACAGGTGTCTGTTTTTATCTCTCACACTCTGTGTGACCTTATCACGTGAAATATATCAAATAATCAAATAAGATGATTAAAACAAAAAAATTGAATGACGAAGCTGTAAAACATTATCCTAAACATAAACCCCATCAACTTAGTGAATACCACTTGTCTTTATTATAAGGGTTTCAGCATGAAATATGCTCTTTTACTTGTATGTATTTTACTATGTCCATATGTCTATGCTGTAAATGTTTTGGGGACAAACTGGTGGTAGTTGTAAAACAATGTCAATAGTTGAAGAGTTGTAGAGTTAACTGAAAATAATACAATTGCTGATTAGATGCTTTTTTCATTAATTAGGTGATTTTCTCTTGAATCATATGGTCTATTCACTAGAAACTCGTGGACAATATTTACACAGATATAAAAAATGTATACTATATGAATACATTTTTTCAAAAATATTCAAGTATAAATGACCAAAGTTACCATAGATCAGTGGTTCCCAAACTGTGTGTCGGGACCCATTTGTGTTAATTTGGTCGCAGAATGACATTGATATTTTTGGGGGGGGGATAGGAAAACACTTTCAGTGTAAACGTAAACTTCTAAAGTCAAATATTAAGTAAGTAGAAAAAATAATAAACCTATACTTGCCTTTGGAAAGTATTCAGACCCCTTCACTTTTTTCCACATTTTGTTACATTACAGTCTTATTCTAAAATGGATTTTTTTAAATCCTCAGTAATCTACACATAATACCCCATAATGACAAAGTGAAAACAGGTTTTTAGGAATTTTTGCAAATGTATTAAAAATAAAATACAGAAATACCTTATTTACATAAGTATTCAGACCCTTTGCTATGACCTCACACTGGGGCGAAGGTTCACCTTCCAACAGGACAACGACCCTAAGCACACAGACAACGCAGGAGTGGCTTCGGGACAAGTCTCTGCCAGAGCCCAGACTTGAACCCAATCTCTGGAGAGACCTGAAAATAGCTGTGCAGCAACGCTCCCCATCCAACCTGACAGAGCTTGAGAGGATCTGCAGAGAAGAATGGGAGAAACTCCCCAAATGCATGTGTGCCAAGCTTGTAGCGTCATACCCAAGAAGACTCAAGGCTGTAATCGCTGCCAAAGGTGCTTCAAAAAAGTACCGTGTAAAGGGTCTAGAATACTTATGTAAATGTGATATTTCCGGTTTTTGTTTTTTATAAACTTGCTAAAATTGATAAAACCCCATTTTTGCTTTGTCATTATGAGCTATTGTGTATAGATTGATGAGGGGGGAAAAACAATTCAATGCATTTTAGAATAAGGCAGCAACGCAACAACATGTGGAAAAAGTCAGGAGGTCTGAATACTTTCCAAATGCACTGTATTTTTCAATAATAGCATATACTCTTTGGGAATTTATAAGCAACAAAGTAAAAGCTAGACAATCAGGCCCCCATTTTGTTATCATGTTTGAGCATAAGAACACAGCATTAGCCATGCATAAATGCATAGAATTATGGGAAATGAGTTTTAAAAACTTCTCTCAGATCCATGGCAACATTTAAAGAATTTCAGGAAATTGGCTTTAAAACTGCAAAATGTTCTTTCAGCTTCATGGCAGGACGTGTGGAAGAGATTAGCTTTGAAAAGGCAACATTTTCGCTACGCTGCAAAGATAAAAAAAATATATATATTATTTGGTCTGTGTATGTTTTTTTAGAGCCCTACACAGGCATTCATTTTCAGCCTGAGCCCCACCCATGCCGACAACGTTCAGGGCCTACCCTACCCAGGCCCGATTGCGTCTGCCAAATTTAAGGCCCGGCATTGCCCAAAACAATTTCCTCAGTTAGTAGATCCACTGGCTGCTCTCTGTCTGTCACTCGCTCCCTGGGTGCAGCTCGCTGTGCATGTGCTCTGCTCATGGCATCTCTTATTCTGTGAGTATCCATAGAAACAGCTCCGCCTGAGCTGCACTGCTCAATGAAGAGACATGGAGAGAGCAGTTAGCTGTCAGCTACTTTTCTTCACTCACCTCCGATAAAACTCAAGGAACATTATTTTCTGTGAGATAATCTCTCCTGTTTTATATTTGATGAGGATGAAGCACTTCTGACACCATGTTGTGATCTTAGTCACATATGACTGTACTGTGTAGCAGAGCACAAGTAACTGGCTCAGCTTCAAAATGTTATTGATCAATTTAGTGATACCCGAGCCCTGCCCGTACACTAGTACACTAGTAAAAAATAAAAACAGGCCCTACCCGGCCCTAACCCGATGTATAGTGTCTGGCCTGTTGGGCTCGGGTCGGGTAACAGAGCTTTGTTTTTTCAGACATCTCAATTGGTGGGTAACGAAGCCAAAAGGTTTGGGAACTCCGGCCATAGATTACCTGTTTTATTACCAAAATTAGAGAAGATTCCTGTAACTTTGGTAAATTACTGTTAGTTTTGCAGCTCTACTAGTGTTTGAACTTTGAGCACATGGTTTGACCTCCCATGTTATGTAAACACACACAGCAATTAACATTTTGTGTCATGTGACATCATTTAGACCAAGGGTGTCAGGTGCTCCTCCTGATGAGAAGTTTACAATTAGAAGTAAATAAGTAAATAAAGAGTAAACCTAACAAGATACCTTAAAATATATATATATATTTTTTTATGTTTTCTCTTTTATTAACAATACAAAACATACGCATACAAACAACATCATACGAACATCAACTACATCACAGCTGCCCAGACCCACTAGCGCCCAACCCCCATCTCCAGCGTCCGGATCACTTTCCGCCACATGTCCTGAAACCGCACCATTTTGTTTGTCTCCGTAGCCCACACACTTTCAATACTTAAATAATACATCTTTAGATTTTTCCATTGTGTTAATGATGGCGGATTGATTGGTTTCTATGTTTTTAGTATACTTTTTTTTCAAGATGAGTGACAAGAGAATTGTCCAACCCATTGGGTATCTCACTACACCCCCATATGTCATGTCTTGAAATACGCAGACAGGTGGATTAAAAGAGCATTTACAATGTAATACCTCTGACAGCAAACTTCTGGAGTTAATAGCATTCCCAGAAAGCATGTATTATTGAGTAATTATTTGTTTTACGCTTAAGACATTACTCTGCCATTACTCTGCCATTTTGTCTCTTGTATAATAAATAAAAAGTATTTAATTTGATATAATAGATCATCTCTTTTAAATTATATGATTTTAATACTTCAATGAATGGATGTAGTTGGAAAGTAAAACTTGAAGTGAACCAACATAAATAATAATACAAAAAGTAGAATCAAACAACTGGGTGAGGAAAATCCTGTTCATTTTCCATCGCTAACCAGTTTCCCCAACGGGGCCTTGGCTTTTGAAGATGTACCTCTTGTGAAGTCTGGAGCCTTAAATGCCAAAGGTCATGACCTCTGAACCTCCCCTCGGCCTGACAGCCCTCTGTTTCTCGGCAGCCAAGGATCATGTGTTGCCCTGCAGCTGTGAGCCACCCCCCCCCCCCCCTCCGCTTTATGACCCCGTTTTTCAAAGGGCCTCTGTAAATATGACAACTGGCAGCATGATTTTAGTTCTTTGTTTTAATCACACCTGATAGCCTTTTGACCCTTTGACCTTCTCTGCTCCCCAGGCCTCTCTGTGGGGGCGCATACACGTTTGGGTAATTACTTAATGTCATAAATGAGTAATTATCTTGATGTGTGGAGGGGAGTTTTAAGATGAGGTCCGTGATTATTGTGATAGTGGAGCGGACTGAACATCTAATGGTCTATTAGTACTACTGGATAAATACTCTGTTTACTAAGACAGTCTGTTTACTGTGTCAATGAAACCAGTCTCAAAGACACACAGAGTTAACATTTGTTCATTATTGATGAGGTTAAAAATAACACATTTTGTATAACCTGCATATTGATGGTCAAGTGAATACATGTAAACTGAGTGAGTGAAATATGAATGATCCCTAAGAGCAGTCAGAGCCTCAGTGCAGCAGCCTGCCTGCCTGTCCGTTTGAGGAATCTTGGCTGACATTGAAATAGTATGTCTGACATCGGCAGTGTCAGACAAGCACAAGGGTAAATGTTTTACAAACTGGATGGGGAGAGCTAGTGGTGTCACTCTCCTGTCTGTTAATGTCTTCCTCACAGGAATGTACTCAAATATAATTATTTCCTCAACCAAACCTTTTACTGCTATTTATGCTCTCCGGAGTGAGTATATTCCTAGAAAAAGCACTAAATAACATCTAAAGATTGTTTATGCTAGCTAATCCACAATTATCTTAAACAAATTGTAAAGTTCAAAATTGTCCAGAACGGAAACTGCACAGTGCTTGATTGTGGCTATGTGTCCCCATTATCCTAATGAAACACTTATAAAAAAGTAAGATTACATTGATTTGACCTATTCAATCTTCCCTTTCAACTCTCAAAGCATTTTCAAGGAAATGGTTTTCTTGTGACTGGCTGTGTAGTTCAACCACATATGACAACACTGTGCCGATCTATGGGCTCATGAACTTCACAAATAAAAATTTCTCAAAAAACCCAGACGAATGAGTTAGGGCGGTTCAGTGTCAGCCGGTCTTGCTGAGACCAGATTGAGATGTGAATTTTGTGCAGTTGGAATCGAAGGGCCATTTATGGGAAACATGCCAAATGTAACTGTTGTTAGGGTTGAGGGGAGGGACAGAGACTCAACCTTATTTACTGCATCTGGTATTTTGATTAAACTCCACCACACATAGCTCACATATTTATAGGTTATTGTTGAACTGTAAAGATGTGCAGTCAGAGACAACTGTGTGGGACATTGGAGGATAGGAGAACACACTGCTATACGTGATTCAAATAAAATCAAATTTTATTTGTCACATGCGCAGAAGTAGACCTTACCGTGAAATGCTAACTGACAAGCCCTTAAGAAAATAGAGTTAAGAAAATATTTACTAAATAAACTAAAGGGGGGGGGGGGGGGGGGGGTCAATGCAAGTGGTCCAGGTGGCCATTTGATTATTCAGCTGTCTTATTGCTTGGGGGTAAAAGCTGTTAAGGAGCCTTTTGGACCCAGCCTTGGCACTCGCTTACCATGCGGTAGCAGAGAGAAAATTCTAGGACCTGGGTGACTGGTGCCTTTGACCATTTTTTGGGGCTTCCTCTGACACCGCCTAGTATATACTGTGGCAAGAACTATGTTTGTCTACTGTTGTGACTAAGATGAAGATCAGATCACATTTTATGACCAATTTATGCAGAAATCCAATTCCAAAGGGTTCACATTATTTTTCTTGCCACTGTAGGTCCTGGATGGCAGGAAGCTTGGCACCAGTGATGTACTGGGCTGTAAGCACTATCCTCTGTAGCGCCTTACGGTCAGATCCTGAGCAGTTGCCATACCAGGCGGTGATGCAACTGGTCAGGATGCTCTTGATGGTGCAGCTGTAGAACGTTTTGAAGATCTGGGGACCCATACCAAATAATTTCAGTCTCCCGATGGGGAAAAGTCGTTTTTGTGCCCTCTTCACAACTTTATTGGTGTGCTTAGACCATGAGAGTTTGTTGGTGATGTGGACACCAAGGAACTTGAAACTCTCGACCCGCTCCACTATAGCCCCATCGATGTGAATGTGGGCGTGTTCGGACCTCCTTTCCTGTCGTCCATGATCATCTCCTTTGTCTTGCTCACGTTGAGGGAGAAGTTGTTGTCCTGGCACCACAATGCCAGGTCTCTGACCTCCTCCCTATAGGCTGTCTCATCGTTGTCAGTGATCAGGCCTACCACTGTTGTGTAGTCAGCTAACTTAATGATGATGTTGGAGTCGTGCTTGGCCACGGAGTCGTGGGTGAACAGGGAGTACATGAGAGGACTAAGCATGCACCCCTGAGGGACCCTCGTATTGAGAATCAGCATGAGAGATGTATTGTTGCCTACCCTTACCACCTGAGGGTGGCCCGTCAGGAAGTCCAGGATCCAGTTGCAGAGGGAGGCGTTTAGTCCCAGGGTCCTTAGCTTAGTGATGAGCTTTGTGGGCACTATGGTGTTGAACACTGAGCTGTAGTCAATGAACAGCATTCTCACATTGGTGTTCCTTTTGTCCTGGTGGGAAAGGGCAGTGTGGAGTGCGATTTAGATTGTGTCAGCTATGGCTCTGTTGGGGCGGTATGTGAATTGGAGTGGGTCTAGGATTTCCGGGATGATGGTGTTGAAGTGATCCATGACCAGCCTTTCAAAGCAATTCATGGCTACAGGGTGGTAGTCATCTAGGCAGGTTACCTTCGCTTTCTTGGGCACAGAGACTATGGTGGTCTGCTTGAAACATGTAGGTATTCCAGACTGGGTCAGGAAGAGGTTGAACATGTCAGTGAAGACACTTGCCAGCGGCTTTGTGAATGTTGACCTGTTTAATTAAAGGTCTAGCTCACATCGGCTACAGAGAGCGTGATCACACAGTCATCCAGAACAGCTGGTGCTCTCATGCATGCTTAGATGTTAGATGTTAGAAGCCTGTGACTGAGGTGGTATACTCCTCAATGCCATTATATGAATCATGGAACATATTCCACTCTCTGATGAGCAAAAGAGTCCTGTAGCATAGCATCCACGTTTTCTGACCACTTCCATATTTGAGCGAGCCATTGGTACTTCCTGCTTTAGTTTTTGCTTGTAAGCAGGAATCAGGAGGTTGGAATTATGGTCAGATTTTCCAAATGGAGGGCGATGGAGAGCTTTGTATGCATCTCTGTGTGTGGGGTAAAGGTGGTCTAGAGTTTGTTTTTTCTCTGGTTGCACAACGGATTTGAGTTTGCCTGCATTAAAGTCCCCGGCCACTAGGAACGCCGCTTCTGGATGAGCATTTTCTTGTTTGCTTATGGCCTTATAGAGTTGGTTGAGTGCAGTCTTAGTGCCAGGGTCGGTTTGTGGTGGTAAATAGACGGCTACGAGAAATATAGATGAAAACTCTCTTGGTAGATAGTGTGGTCGACAGCTTATCAAGAGGTACTCTACCTCAGGCGAGCAATATCTCGAGACTAACATAATATTCAGAAAACAATGTTCCGTTAATTTCATAGAAATGCCTGAAAGTAAAAATATAAATAACACAGAAAAATACTAACATACATTTCATTAATGAAAAACAAACAGTCTAAATCTGGTAGTTTCAAGTTTTGTAGGATTTTACAGGACATAAACCTCAGCTGTGTCCTTTATCCAAACCCAGATAGCTTTAACTAGTTAATTAATTATGTTGTCATAAAATCAATACTCACCTTGCTCTCAGATCTCAATAAATGTGGAGAGGGGAAGGGGAATGTCAACTCTGAAGAGATCTTGCCAGCTAAGCTCTGTCATTTTCGTCAGTCCTATTCCCCGTTATTTTTTTATTTAACCTTTATTTAACTAGGCAAGTCAGTTAAGAACAAATTCTTATTGTACAATGACGGCCTACCCCGGTCAAACCCTCCCCTAACCCAGAAGACGCTGGGCCAATTGTGTGCCGCCCTTTGGGACACCCGATCATGGCCGGTTGCGATACAGCCTGGGATCAAACCAGGGTCTGTAGTGACGCCTCTAGCACTGAGATGCAGTGCCTTAAACTGCAGCGCCACTCGGGAGCCTATATTTTGATGAAAAATTTACTTATGTCAATAAAAATGTGCAGGGAATAACATAAATGAAAGGAGGTGTGCAATTTAGTATCTCTGTTACACAGTAGTAGAAGACTGTCAGACTGAGGCTGACTTGCAAGATGTTTTTTGCGACAGTTGAAGTAAACCAGCTAGCCATAGCCTACAACATGGAATCTTTGGAATACCATGAACTTGGTCAGGTATGCCATTTGTTTTAAAATACAGTGATTTAATTGATATTTGCCACTATACTGTGGCTTGCAAAAGTATTCACCCCCCTTGGCATTTTTCCTATTTTGTTGCCTTACAACCTGGAATTAATATTTATTTGGGGGGGTTATCATTTGATTTACACAACATGCTTACCACTTTTACGATGCAAAATATTTTTTATTGTGAAACAAACAAAAAATAAGACAACAAAACAGAAAACTTGAGTGTGCATAACTACTCACCCCCCCAAGTCAATACTGTGTGGAGCCACCTTTTGCAGCAATTACAGCTGCAAGTCTCTTGGAGTATGTCTCTATAAGCTTGGCACATCTAGCCACTGGGATTTGGGCCCAATCTTCAAGGCAAAACTGCTCCAGCTCCTTCAAGTTGGATGGGTTCCGCTGGTGTACAGCAATCTTTAAGTCATAGCACAGATTCTCAATTGGATTAAGGTCTGGGCTTTGAATAGGCCATTCCAAGACATTTAAATGTTTCCCCTTAAACCACTTGAGTGTTGCTTTAGGAGAATGCTTAGGGTCATTGTCCTGATGGAAGGTGAACCTCTGTCCCAGTCTCAAATTTCTGGTAGACTGAAACAGGTTTCCCTCAAGAATTTCCCTGTATTTAGCGCCATCCATCATTCCTTCAATTCTGACCAGTTTCCCAGTCCCTGCCGATGAAAAATATCCCCACAACATGATGCTGCCACCACCATGCTTCACTGTGGGGATGATGTTGGGTTTGTGCCAGTCATAGCGTTTTCCTTGATGGCCAAAAAGCTCAATTTGAGTCTCATCTGACCAGAGCACCTTCTTCCATATGTTTGGGGAGTCTCCCACATGCCATTTGGCGAACACCAAATGTGTTTGCTTATTTTTTTCTTTAAGCAAGGGCTTTTTTCTAGCCACTCTTCCATAAAGCCCAGCTCTGTGGAGTGTACGACTTAAAGTGGTGCTATGGACAGATACTCCAATCTCCGCTGTGGAGCTTTGCAGCTCCTTCAGGGTTATCTCTTTGTTGCCTCTCTGATTAATGCCTTCCTTGCCTGGTCCGTGAGTTTTGGTGGGCGGCCCTCTCTTGGCAGGTTTTTGTGGTGCTATATTCTTTCCATTTTTTAATAATGGATCTAATGGTGCTCTGTGGGATGTTCAAAGTTTTTTTTTTAGAACTCAACCCTGATCTGTACTTCTCCACAACTTTGACCCTGTCCTGTTTGGAGAGCTCCTTGGTCTTCATGGTACCGCTTGCTTGGTGGTGCCCCTTGCTTAGTGGTGTTGCAGACTCTGGGGCCTTTCAGAACAGGTGTATGTATATATACTGAGATCATGTGACAGATCATGTGTCACATATTGCACCCAGGTGGACTTTATTTAACTAATTATGTGACTTCTGAGGGTAATAGGTTGCACCAGATCTTATTTAGGGGCTTCATATCAAAGTTGGTGAGTACATATGCACGTACCACTTTTCCGTTGTTTTTTATTTTTTGAAACAATTAATTTTTTTCATTTCACTTCACCAATTTGGACTATTTTGTGTATGTCCATTACATGAAATACAAATAAAAATCCAATTAAATTACAGGTTGTAACAAAATAGGAAAACCCAAGGGGGATGAAAACTTTTGTATCTGCTGTTAAATCAGTGACTGAATCAGACATTATTAAGATTAATTTATAATACTACGGTAATATCCTCCTCACTGTAGCGATACTACGGCTCTCGACCCGAGATCTGTGGTGGTCTAAAGACCAGTGCATTATGCATGTCACCATCCACTCCAATACCCCAGAACACTTTTGATGCACTTCGACAAGTTCATCACCAAAATGTATCTCGCTATTGTCTATACACTACAACTCAATTTTGTTACTTCCTAATGCCTGATCCTATTTGGCAATTCATTTTAATAACTGATGTTGTAACTGAGTAATTGAACAGTAATGATAACAATAACAATCAAAATACCTGAGCCCCTAATACACTTTTTGTAAATGCATTACTATTCAATTCCAAACTGCACTCAGTGTCAGTAGAAGTCAGGATTGATCTATTGGTTGATTGGTTATTTCCATCAATGCATCAGTGTCTACCATCATGGGTGCTACTATGCTGTTCTGTAGGTACTCTGGTTGTGGGCTGGTGGTTCCTGAGAAGCTACAAGGCTGTAATGTGCTGGATCTGGACAGTGACTCTGACAGATACCGTTTCATCCTCATTTAGCTAGTGAGCCAGACTGGCCATGCCCTCAGTACTGACAGGACAGCAGAACTGGTAGGCCTACAGTCACACAAGACATTTACAATGTTCCCCCACAATTTCCTATCTAATATGTTATTACAAAAGAAACTCTTACAGTCATGTACATTTTGCAGGGCTAGATGCCGAAACTGGATGGGACAGGCATACAGAATGGCTCCCTGGATGTCCTGGTGTAAAGCTGTTCCTTCGTTCTGCACCCTCAGGCTTGCTTTCTGCTGGGGATCTTACTGTGTCTTACTGAAGCAGATCACACACAACACATATCCAGTGACACTCCCTCCTCTCCATCTCCTTTCAGCTAATAGTATGTTAAGGGAAAGGCCTTATCTATTTACCATTTATTCACTGATTGACTCACAGATTAATTCATCACTGATTGGTGACCTAATCAGTTCCCAGATACCCTGACTGACTGATGTCTCTGCCTCCTTCCTGTAGGTCAAACTGTGCCATGTGTCTGTATCCTGACAAAAAGGCTGTTCTCAGGGAGGCCTTCAGAGTGCTCGAAGTAACCTTCACACTCTCTGGTGGTCAGCCAATATTTCAGTAGCATCCGGCATGCTGCTCCAAAAAATATCAAATATTGATTAAGTAGTGGTGCTCAAAATTGGAAACAAGACTACGTGTTTTATAAAGCTACTTGATTTACAAAGTGGCATCATTTTCATTAACCATTTGCTTTTCCTCATTTATCTTTGGTGGTATGTGAAAATATTGTTACGCAACCCGCAGTGTGAAATCAGATACTCCATCGCCATCTGCTGGACAACTTTTTAAAACTTTTGTTTATGGGAGTATGGTTTGATTTGCCTTGTAAAACATATATTTTTGTGAAGATTAGGGCCAAAATAAATGACCCAAATAAAACAATATTTGTTCTATGATTTCAAATTCAATTGTAAAAGAGTTTTCCATGCATATCACAAAAATAATATAATAGTTCTTAATACTGTATATTCCCTGATCATGTGATCTTCCTACGATAATATAGTATTTTGTCTCTTGAGCCATCTTTTCAGGACTCTGATAATTCTTGTCAAATCGTATGTATTTACAGGAGGGTGGGAAACTTTACACTGAGTGTACAAAACTTTAAGAACACCTTCCTGATATATTGAGTTGGATTTAACAAGTGACGTCTATAAGGGATCATAGCTTTCACCTGGATTCACCTGGTCAGTCTGTCACAGAAAGAGCAGTTGTTCATAATATTTTATACGCTCAGTGAATGAATATTCCAGCAAGTGTGTTCTGGAACATTTGAAACATGACCGAGTTCTCCGAGGTAGAAGCCTTGATTTATGAGTAGCAATTGACAGAGCTGAAAGTATAATGTATTCTATCTGACTGGAACAATTATGACAGAAGTGGGACTATAGCACATGTTAAAGAGCCTTTATTCCACTAATGCCACACTCTATGATGTTGAGCCAATACGAGACCCAATAACACACTGTCCTAGATACATTAAATTATCAACAACATAGCAGTGGGGGGGGGGGGGGGGGGGGGGGGTGTTGGACTAGTAACCGGAAGGTTGCAAGTTCAAATCCCCGAGCTGACAAGGTACAAATCTGTCATTCTGCCCCTGAACAGGCAGTTAACCCACTGTTTCTAGGCCGTCATTGAAAATAATAATTTGTTCTTAACTGACTTGCCTAGTTAAATAAAGGTTAAAAAAAAAGTGGATGCAGAAATGGCAGCCATGCTTCAGCATTCCCGATTCTCCTGACTTCTCCATCCAAAGCTCAGGCAAAACTGCACCAAGACCTAAATGTGGCCCCCAGGTAAACACTCTAGTATCTCACCTGAGGGGCTATCCAAAAACTATCATGCATTTGTATATTTTTCCACCATGCTACATGTAGACCATACCATTATGTGATACATTGCATATAGAGAAAGACAAAGCAATTCTAGTCAGAAATTCTTATCAGTGTAATTTATAAATCCTCATACATTTATCCTATGGTCTTGTATCTGGAAGGACTTCTCTGTTATGAAGTAGCATAGTACAGTACTGTTCAGCACCTTTACACAACTCAGAAGGTGACAGCATCATTTTGAGCAGGAGGCTATCCACACAGCTCAGCCCACTCAGTGTCTAAAAATCCCTACTGTCGAATAGATAGATATATGCATTCATCTGCAAGCACCTGTAGCTAAATCTCTCTCTCTCTTTCGCTGTGCTTCTTCTTCTTCTTTGATATCATGGCGGTCCGCAACCAATCGTTTAAGTGCATGCCCGCCACCTACCGTGCTGGAATGTACGATCAATCATGATCTACCCATCTACCCAATTTTTTTATAATAATAATAATCCCTACTAACTTCTACCACACCCTCCCCTCCCCCCAAAAAACTCCCCAACCCCCCTACCACATTAAACTTGATCTACACTCCACCCTTAGGATTGTTCAGCATCTCAACAAACATTTCAACAGTAACATCTGTTACCCCAATACATCTTTTGCCACCTTACCAATAAAAGCTATGATGACACTTTGATAATTAATAAAGTTGACCTTTGACACCACACATTCATGAGTGCAATATTTCCGAACAGGCCTCCAAACAATGCCAGGACCAGCAGAAACACCAGCCCCGACATTAGGTCCACTTACTACAGGAGCTGCCATGGAAGCTCCATCATTCCACACTGTAGTTCCACCAATCTGTTTTACGGGCTCTGCATACGATACATCATGACTAATTCTATATCTCTGAGCCTCTCTAGTAGCCTCTCTCTGCACCTGGCATCCACCAAATGCTGCACTATGTTCCCCCCAACAATTACAAAACTTAATCTTCACATTGCTCCCACATTCACCGTAATCATGTTCCCCTCCACACTTGGCACATCTTGTCCTTCCTTTATAAAGAACAGCTACATATCCTATTCTTTGCCATTTAAAACACCACAATGGGGATGGGGCAAATTCTCTGACATTGAAACTAAGGAATCCTATCTGTACTTTCCCAGGCATAACCTTGTCAACCCTCAGCAGCACTGATAGGCATTCACTTATTTGACCTCCTTTCCTATTGATCAACCTTTTGGCCTCAATCACTCTTCCTCCGATCACATTTGCTTTAATATAATCTGTGGACATAGATATTGGGACTCCCAGTGATGACTCCCCTCAATCTAGCATAAGCACCAGGGGCATGGCTTTTAATCTTCTTCCCATTAAGCTTTTCCATTTTCAGAATCTTCTCTTGCTGAGCCTGGCAACCACAAAATATTAACAATCTACCATTTACAATGAACCAAGCTAATTTCACTTCACCTACCTATTTCTTTACTGCATTATATCGTCAGATAGGGTGTAAGTGAGGCTCTGTGGTCTCATCAAACACTATCACCACTTTCCACTCCAACACATATTACTCTTGTTTCCTACCTTGGCCCTCTTTATGCTTCTTTACTAGACACTCCACTGCTTTCTGTATCATTATCTCTCTACTTCCTATGTCTTTCCACTGCCGGCCATTCCGGTAATTGACCCTCATCCTCCCGCTCCATACCATCAGAACTGACACTCATATTGTTCGAATTCCAGCACAGCTGTTGCTTCACCAACTTGATCTCAATTTCCTCCATTTCGTCCTCACTACTCGCCACCATTTCCAGCCCAATGAAAACCTCTCACAGTGGCTCCTCTCGCTTTTGCTCTTCTTCTTCTTCTTCTTCTTTAACTTTTTATGGCAGACGACACCTATTGGTTTATTGCCGCCTCCTACTGTACCGGGTATTGAAACAAAACAAAAATAATATATTCCATTGTGGGTCTCTAAGTGCTTTTCGGAGCTGCCACGTTAAAGCCCCTTCCTACTTCAAAGCCAGAAATGTATGACACAACCAATTGAACAGTGATACTGTTTTTTTTCATGAAAATTAATACAATTTACATACCAGTGAATTCGTTACCAACATTTTGTCTTTGTATTTGTTGTGATCTGCAAATATTTCACATGTGGGCTCTGTTAAGTTGTTAAGAAATAGAAACGGATTATGAGTTTGGTCCCTAACCTTACGCCACACATTTAGGGCATGTAACATGTATTCTAACAAATACTAAAATCATATCAAGGCTGTCTTTCTCTCTCTGGAAAAAATTACATTATTATATTCTGCTCTATTCATTAATAACACATATAATATTACCCCTATTTATAGTCATTTGTAATCACACAAGACACAAATATGTTAAAACCTTTAATAGTGAAGCTGACATGTTGCCTAAATCAGAGTAGTTGGTTTGAAATTATTGTTTTCGAATTGGAAGAAATGGAAATGGAAACTATTCAACATTGCAGAACTGAAAGTTGTTCATTGCGTCATTCTGAAGCTAGATCCGTGACGTAAATGCAGTTCAACAAGGCAGTACAACTCGAAAACAGAAAAGCGATCGTGTTACGGTAACAATTCCGTAGGTTTTTTCACGTTCTTTGCCTATGTTTTCCTCCATGCCTGCATTTCCCATGGCGCCCGCTATCGCGCTGAATAACTGGGGGACATCTTAACTGTTATTTTACTTGGCTATAACTCGTTTCTTTAGCTTAGGTTTTAATTTATTTTCGTTGCATTCTCAACCGGCCATGACCGTGGAGCAGAATGTCCTCCAACAGCATTCGCAGAAGGTATGTCTACATAGTGGCAATGTTTTCTCAGTCTGCTTGCTAGCAAATCTGGCAGGGAAAGATAGCTAGCTAGTTTATCAAATCAAATGTAATTGGTCGCGTACACATATTTTGGAGATGTTATCGCGGGTGTAGCGAAATGCTTATGTTATGCTCCTAGCGCCAAACTAACAATTTCAACAAATCCCAAAAGTAAAACGAAAGGAATGAACAGTATAGCAGTATTAGAACGAGCAATGTCTAGGATGTAAGGATATAACAATATATACTATGTATATGCTGGTGTGTAGACACGTTATGGGCAGTAGTTATAGTAATAGAAAATGTGTGTAAAAGGTGTTATATTGCTAGGATAGGCCTCGACTAGAATAGTATATAACTTATGAAGTGGGTAAAATAGTATGCAAACATGATTAAAGTTAATTGTTGTTTTCCAAGTGTGGCGTCAGATCGTTGGATCTTTTCTCAATCGAGTGATCTTTTAGTATTTATAAACATGCATCGTTAAATAATCCCCTTCTCAAACAAATCATGAGGCCAGATTGCTAACGTATCTAACTAGCGCTAAAGTTACAGGTAGCCCCATTAACGTAACTTTACAAACAGTGACACGCCTATTTGAGGGGAACAGTTAGCTTGCTGGGTAGCTAGCTAATGTCGTCAATTTAACATAACCAAGGTCGTTACTGGTTGCCTAAATGTTAGCTAGGTCAATTTCAGACAGTTTTAGGCCAGTGTGATCTTCTCGTCTTGTGGGGTAGCTAGCTAACGTTAACCAGCTAAGACGTTAGAAACCGCTTGTTAGAAATCATTGGGTTAGTTGACTGTTGATGGGTTATAAGATAACAAGTCACTGTTGGTTTCGTCATACAAGTCAGCCACACTTGACCCAGCACATGATCTGTCTGTGTGCCTGAGCTGGTTTGCTAATGTTACTAAAATTACTGTTGTGATATGTTTGTTTACGTGCTGTGACTGCCAGGCAGGAGTGGCATGGCAACGATGAGTCTGAATGCAACTGCATTACTGTAAGCTTGCTGAGAGGCAGTATGTTACGTTGACGAATATATATTTGACAAACACGTATCTACTACAACTATGCAGATAGCTATGAATCATTGTTGTGATTTCAAATTGGTATACACGTCATAGCCACACCACAATCTGATTTGGGGGAAGAAGTTCAACATTACTTCCTCGTTTTAATTAGGTTGTTACAGGTCAGAGTGAGTCATTGGTTCGGTTGTTCACAAACATTAGCTATATGAAGCAAACGATACATTGATTTAGTGAGCTGGCTGCTGACAGTATAGTCCTCATACTATAGCAGCTGTTTACTTAACTCAATTCTTTAGGTAAGATGGCTACCTAACTGCTTTATTACACAGTCATGGGATTTGTCTGAGGGTGTTACTATCCCTCAGATTACCATCCAGCACCACATCCACATCCTTTGATTGGTGTTAATGATATGATTTGGCGTACTCTCTATTGACTTAGTTCAGAATAGCAGGAGGTATGTTATGGTCATGTTTAGTGATGCACCGATATGACATTTTTGTCTGATATTTGATATTTTCCTTGCCATTTTCCTTCCTGATATTTAACATTTTAGCGTCTTTTTAAGCATTCTAGTACAGTTAAATAGTTAACACATACACATGGACACAGTGGTCTAAGGTACTGCATCTCAGTGTAAGAGGTGTCACTACAGTCCCTGGTTCGAATCCAGGCTATATCACATCTGGCCGTGATTGGGAGTCCCATAGGGTGGCGTACAATTGGCCCAGCGTCGTCCGGGTTTGTCCGGGGTAGGCCGTCATTGTAAATAATAGTTTGTTCTTAATTGACTTGCCTAGTTAAATAAAGGTTACATGTACACACCACACTGACCTAAAAGTTAGTTTGTTGGCATTTACGTACAGTTGAAGTCAGAAGTTTACATACACCTTAGCCAAATATACATTTTCACAATTCCTGACATTTAATCAGAGTAAAAATTCCATATCTTAGGTCAGTTAGGATCACCACTTTATTTTAAGAATGTCAGAATAATAGTAGAGAAGGATTAATTTAAGATTTTATTTCTTTCATCACATTCCCAGTGGGTGAGAGGTTTACATACACTCAAATAGTATTTGGCAGCATTGCCTTTAAATTGTTTAACTTGGGTCAAACGTTTCGGGTAGCCTTCCACAAGGTTCCGCAAGCTTCCCTGCAGCAAAGCACCCCCACAACATGATGCTGCCACCCCCGTGCTTCACGGTTGGGATGGTGTTCTAAGGCTTGTAGGCCTCCCCTTTTTCCCTCCAAACATAACGATGGTCATTATGGCCAAACAATTCTATTTTTGTTTCATCAGACCAGAGGACATTTCTCCACAAAGTACGATCTTTTTCCCCATGTGCAGTTGCAAACCGCGGTCTGGCTTTTTTATGGCGGTTTTGGAGCAGTGGCTTCTTCCTTGCTGAGCGGACTTTCAGGTTATGTCGATATAGGACACGTTTTTACTGTGGATATAGATACTTTTGTACCTGTTTCCTCCAGCATCTTCACAAGGTCCTTTGCTGTTGTTCTGGGATTGATTTGCACTTTTCGATCACCAAAGTACGTTCATCTCTAGGAGACAGAACGCGTCTCCTTCCTCAGCGGTATGACGGCTGCGTGGTCCCATGGTGTTTATACTAGAGGTCGACCGATTAATCGGAATGGCCGATTATTAGGGCCGATTTCAAGTTTTCGTAACAATCGGAAATTGGTATTTTTGGGCACCGATTTAAAAATAATAATAATAAAAAAAAAACATATATATATATATATATATATATATGTTTTTTTTTTTTAATACCTTTTATTTAACTAGGCAAGTCAGTTAAGAACACATTCTTATTTTCAATGACGGCCTAGGAACGGTGGGTTAACTGCCTTGTTTAGGGGGCAGAACGACAGATTTTCAGCTTGTCAGCTCGGGGGATCCAATCTTGCAACCTTACAGTTAACTAGTCCAACGCAATAACGACCTGCCTCTCGTTGCCCTCCACGAGGAGACTGACTGCCTGTTACGCGAATGCAGTAAGCCAAGGTAAGTTGCTAGCTAGCATTAAACTTATCTTATAAAATACAATCAATCATAACCACTAGTTAACTACACATGGTTGATGATATTACTAGATATTATATAGCTTGTCCTTGTGTTGCATATAATCTGACTGAGCATACAAGTATCTAAGTATCTGACTGAGCGGTGGTAGGCAGAAGCAAGCGGGTAAACATTCATTCAAACAGCACTGTCGTGTGTTTTGCCAGCAGCTCTTCATTGTGCGTCAAGCATTGCGCTGTTTATGACTTCAAGCCTATCAACTCCCGAGATGAGGTTGGTGTGACCGAAGTGAAATGGCTGGCTAGTTAGCGCGCGCTAATAGCGTTTCAAACGTCACTCGCTCTGAGCCTGTGGTTGTTTCCCTTGCTCTGCATGGGTAACGCTGCTTCGAGGGTGGCTGTTGTCGTTGTGTTGCTGGTTCGAGCCCAGGGAGGAGCGAGGAGAGGGACGGAAGCTATACTGTTACATTGGCAATACTAAAGTGCCTATAAGAACATCCAATAGTCAAAGGTTAATGAAATACAAATGGTATAGAGGGAAATAGTCTGATAATTCCTATAATAACCACAACCTAAAACGTCTTACCTGGGAACATTAAAGACTCATGTTAAAAGGAACCACCAGCTTTCATATGTTCTCATGTTCTGAGCAAGGAACTGAAACGTTAGCTTTCTTACATAGCACATATTGCAATTTTACTTTCTTCTCCAACACTTTGTTTGTACATTATTTAAACCAAATTGAACATGTTTCATTATTTATTTGAGGCTAAATTGATTTTATGGATGTATTAAATTAAAACAAGTGTCATTATTACAAATGCATTTTTTTCAATCGGCCGATTAATGGGTATTGGATTTTTTGGTCCTCCAATAATCGGTATCGGCGTTGAAAAATCAGCATCGGTCGACCTCTAGTTTATACTTATGTACTATTGTTTGTACAGATGAACGTGGTACCTTCAGGCATTTGGAAATTGCTCCTAAGGATGAACCAGACTTGTACAGGTCTACCATTTTTTTTTTCCTAAGGTCTTGGCTGATTTCTTTTGATTTTCCCATGATGTCAAGCAAATAGGCACTGAGTTTGAAGGTAGGCCTTGAAATACATCCACAGGTACACCTTCAATTGACTCAAATGATGTCAACTAGCCTATCAGAAGCCATGACATAATTTTCTGGAATTTTCCAAGCTGTTTAAAGGCACAGTCAACTTTGTGTATGTAAACTTCTGACCCACTGGAATTGTGATACAGTAAATTATAAGTGAAATAATCTGTCTGTAAACAATTGTTGGAAAAACTACTTGTCATGCACAAAGTAGATGTCCTTACCGCATTGACAATGCTATAGTTTGTTAACAAGAAATTTGTGGAGTGGTTGAAAATTGAGTTTTAATGACTCCAACCTAAGTGTATGTAAACCTCCGACTTCAACTGTATGTCCCCATTACCAGTAAAGCATAATCAAATCCTATTTCTTTAACTTACTTGCTGTGCAGTTTAGTTGTTCTGTCGTTTCATTCGCAACCAGGATTTCTGTGGAACACCGTCTGGGTCTTTGCGTGTCAAAAAAAGATACTCGTCAAGTAACACTATTTGTGTCAAATAAGCTTGTTGACCTGAATATGACTGCACGTCACAATAATATAACACGTTCATCTTTTTTTTTTTACGTAGTTAGTACTCATATTTCATATGTCACAACTATTCATTGATACGTATGCTATGATAGTGGTAAAGTTGTCTAACGCACCTACAGTGCTGGTCATAAAAAAAAGCAAACTAGCTCATGGATGCACACAATGTTCTTCCCCAAAAACATAGCAAAACGACACAATCTGTTTCAGTAGCTATAGTTAATGCCAACTAGCTATATAGTTAGCTAGTTATCTAAAATAACCCTAATTTATAAGACAGTTCTTATTTGATTAATGGTGGTCAGATCCATCTATGTGAAGCTAGCCAGAATAAGGATTTGCCACAATAGTGGACTTTGTGGTTAGCCTTCAAAATAAAAAACAATGACATTCTGTTGAAATCACACTAGATGTATTATACTTTTGAATTGAATTGGGGGCATACTTATTTCACTGTACAGCCTTAACTATGGATTGTGGATCAATGACATGGGGTATCAGTCTACTCAGTGACACCCAGAGAACATTAGCGTCATAGCTCTTATTGCGGGACTCTGAAACTACTGTGAATTGAACCACATTTATTGCCAACCTATGTGTATTGACCACTATTCCCGAGTATAAACAACACTGCATGGATGTTTGAGTCTGATAACACTGAGGAGGACGTTCGGAAAAAACATCTTGGTTATTGAGTAGACTGATACCCCATTTCATTGATGCCCAATCCTTAGGTAAAGCTGTACAGTTTAATATCAATGTCAATACACACAATAGGCTGACTGGGGAGGTGATTTCACACAGTCACAGTCCCGCGATAAGAGCTACAATGCTAATATTTCCGTAAACACTTCACAGTTGTGTTCTGTGGGTGTCACCGAGTAGACTGATACCCCATTTCATTGCTTCACAATCCCAGCTTGTTTAACATTATCTAGTCTAAATATGGCATGATTCCACCAATTGTAACCTTCTGCGTCACTTTCAAAAAGGTACTTTTATTTTAGAGACAAACTGCAAATTCCACTATTTTGCCTAATCCTTATTGTGGCTAGCTTCACAACACAACCAGGTCTGGTTGAGCCCCACTAGCCAGATGAAGCTAGCTGGCTGCTGATCACATTAGCTTTGGGCAGCAGGGGTAAGTAGCTAGCTAGCTAGCTAGCTAGCTATTTATTTTCATGAACTGAAGTTCAATGTTCACTGATATATTGTGCATCCCTAGTTATGTTATTGAGTTATATAAGGCCATATACAGTGCAGTTTGAAAGTATTGAGACCCTTTCCCTTTTCCACATTTAGTTACGTTACAGCCTTATTCTAACATTTATTAAATCATTCCCCCCCCCCCATAATGACAACGCAAAAACAGGTTTTTAGAAATCTCTGCAAATGTTATTTAAAAAATACAAAATACCTGATTTGCGTAAGTATTCAGACCCTTTACTATGAGACTCAAAATTGAGCTCCGGTGCATCCTGTTTCCATTGATCACCCTTGAGATGTTTCTACAACTTGATTGGAGTCCACCTGTGGTAAATTCAATTGATTGGACATGATTTGGAAAGGCGCACACCTGTCTATATAAGGTTGACAGCACAGAGTTGACAGCTCATGTCAGAGCAAAAACCAAGCCATGAGGTTGAAGGAATTGTCCGAGACAGGATTGTCTGCACATATATGGGGAAGGGTACCAAAACATTTCTGCAGCATTGAAGGTCCCCAAGAATTAAGTGCCCTGCCAAACCGAGCAATCGGGGGAAATGGCTTTGGTCAGGGAGTTGACCAAGAACCTGATGGTCACTCTGGCAGAGTTCCTCTGTGGAGATGGGAGAACCTTCCAGAAGGACAACCATCTGCAGCACTCCACCAATCATGCCTTTATGGTAGAGTGGCCAGACAGAAACTACTCTTCAGTAAAATGTACATGACAGCCCACTTAGAGTTAGTCAAAAGAACCTGAAGGACTCTCGGACCATAAGAAACAAGACCCTCTGGTCTGATGAAACCAAGATTGAACTCTTTGGCCTGAATGCCAAGTGTCACGTATGGAGGAAACCTGGCACCATCCCTACGGTGAAGCATGGTGGTGGCAGCATCATGCTGTGGAGATGTTTTTCAGCTTCAAGGACCGGGAGACTAAGGGTCTGAATACTTTGGTATTTTTAATGAATTTGCTAACATTTCTAAAAACCTGTTTTTTGCTTTGTCATTATGAGTTATTGTGTGTAGAATGCCCTGTGAAATTGTAATAAACCTAGGTAGTAACACACAGGATGTAATATGTCAATGTTTTGACTGATTTCATGCCTCGTTGCATGTAGGCCTAAGTTCACTCATATAGGATACAGGATATGTAAACTTCTTGGTGTTGTAACACTTTGGAATGCAGAATGCTCATTCCTTTAATATGTGGTAAAGCCTCAGAGTGGACTCTCGCAGGCAGCCAGGCCCGTTGTGCTGGTGTCATTCACTGGCACTGACCTCCTTGTAAGGGGAAACTTGGTGCGACAGACACTAGACTTGCCACATGAGGAGGAGTTGAGGTGTGTATAGGTCAGCTTCCTAACAACTGTCAGGGTAGAGGGGGCCTGACCCCTCTCTCCCTTCTGACCCTCTGTTGGGTTCTGCCTGCTTGTAGCTAGCCTATATAGCTAGTACATTCATAAACATGACTAAACTAAAATGCACTTTCTACAGGACAGTTGTTCTTTCTCAACAATCTCTGTGAAGTGCTTCAGTCTGCTAAAGTAATTGGCTAATACTTTGAAACAGAGATGCCCACACTTTCACTTTTAACCCACTGTGAAATATCTGGAGGTAGTTGCCAAGGAGCTGTGGGACAGTGGACACAAGTGGAGCAGTAGTTAGCATCCTGCACCCATATTTATTCACCCATGTTTATTTTGTGGCAAACATGGGGTTTCCATGATGGTATCTTTGCAGCACACAGCCACTTGTAGCAGTGCACTTAATGTTCTAGCCTCTATGGCTGCTGTCCTAGGGCCTAGTAAAGTGGCCTGAGCCTCAGGTCCTGGCAGTAAGTGCTCTCCGTCATTGTTTGGAGTGTTGGAGTGCACTCGACCAG